>NW_017732022.1:362047-362826 GCF_001890085.2 Hipposideros armiger | reverse complement strand
TTTCTCTAAGATCAGGTACAGGACACGACTGCCAACTTTCACCACTTTTATTGAACATAGTATTGGAACTACCTACTAGCCAGAAAAATTAAGCAAGAAATAAAAGGCATCTAAATTGAAAGAGAAGAAGTAAAATGATCTCTGTTCAGAGATGACATTGTATTATATGTAGAGAACCCTAAAGATTCCACACACAAAAAAAGAAACGAACAAAACTTTTAGAACTAATAAATGAATTCGTCAAAGTTGCTGGATACAAAATCAACACAAAAAAGTCAGTTGCAGTTCTACACACTAATAACGAACAATCCAAAAAGGAAATTAATTTTTTAAAATGTGATGATTTGCACTAGTATTAAATATAATAAAATACTTAGGAATAAACAAAACCAAGAGATAAAAGACTTGTATTCTGAAATCTACAAAACATTCCAGAAGGAAATGAAAGAAGACACAGTAATGGAAAGACATCCTGTGTTCATGGACTGGAAGACTTAAATTGTTCAGATGTCAGTATTACCAAAGTAGTCTACATATTAAATGCAATCCTTGTAAAAATACTAACATATTTTACAGAAATAGAGAAAATCCATTCTAAAATTTACATGGTATCTCAAATTATTTCTGATAGCCAAAACAATCTTAAAAAGGAAGAACAAAGTTGGACTTCATGATTTCAAAATTTACTACAAAGCCACAGTAATCAAACCAGGGTGGTAACTGACTTAAAGACAGACATGTAGACAAATGAAATAGAATAGAGAGCAGAAACAAATCCT
>NW_017732022.1:358455-359619 GCF_001890085.2 Hipposideros armiger | reverse complement strand
TATTGCAGCTGTCCTATTCAATCATTTATTAATTAATTCATTCATTCAAAGATTTACTGAGCATCCCCTTTGTGCTACATCCCATGTGTAAACAACCTTGACAAAGCATTTGATCTCAGAATTGACATTGTAACTTGGGGCTGGGCACCAAAGAGTAAAGACATAAACAAGGTAATTTCAGATAACAAGTACTTCCCATATCGTCTGGGATAACAACCAAAGAAATAGCAATGGCTTGCAGAGCCCTACATCTTCTGGATATTACACCAGTCACCTGTTACCTCTTTAACCTTATCGTCTATTTCTTTTTCTGGCTCACTCTGTCCCAGCATCACTGACCTTGCTTTTCCTTAAACATTCCTGGCATGTAAGGTCTTTGCACTTGCCGATCCTTGTGTAGTGCTCTTCCTCCTATACCTGCATTGCTCATTCCTCACCTTCAGGTCTTTACTTGAATGTCGCCTTCTCAGTGAGATCTTCTTTGACGACATTCTGAAACTGTAATCCCTTTCCCACCATAACACTACCTACTCCAGTTCTTTGCTTGTTTTACTCCCTGGCGCTTATGATTATCTGTTGCTCTTTTCACTATCTCCCTCTAGAATGTTAGCTTCATGAAGATCACAGCTGTATTTCCAGGAGCCTAAAACAGGCATATAATAGGAGGAGGTATTTAGTAAAATAGGAGAGACTATGAGAGTAACTGGGGCAGGGGGGGGGGCAAAAAAACTCTGTAGGGTTGAGATTGAGGTATGCATTAGTATCCAAGTTAAGGTGTCACATAAGCCATAGGTTATTTAAGTCTGGAGTTCAATGGAAAGGTTAGGGCTGGGCATATGCATGCTTAGTTTCATATAGAATATATAATAAAATCTCAAATAATTTAAATCTGAATAGCTGAGGTCCTAAGCTGTCAAGAATTTTTCTGTGAGTCTTCCTCAAAATAATCCCTGGTATATACTGGAACATTCATAACTAATTAGCCTGGAGGCTTTACAACTGGTGTGTGAAATGATATCCCTGTTAGCGAACCCAAATGTCCTCAGTCATTTAAAAGCAAAAGTCAGTTCAATTATGTGCACATAGAGTCAGACACTTTAGAAAGAATATCAACCAATAATGAAATTTTACCAATTTTGTCAGATAAGTCAAATAATCAGTCCT
>NW_017732022.1:334504-356304 GCF_001890085.2 Hipposideros armiger | reverse complement strand
AATAATAATAATAATAATAATAATAATATTTTCTCTTCCCCTCTTTCCCTACAGAAAGTTCTCAGGAACAAAAGCTAGGGTATTCAAACAGTGTTAAGGTAAATATTTCTCAATAGCCTCTAACTGGTATACATGGTACCTAATTGAAAATAGCCCAGTTTTCAAGGTGAAATCAGAGACTGGGTGGTGCAATTTATGGGACAGCAGGAAGCGTTCCTATACTCACAGTTTCTTCATGCTCGCCCATCTCTCTGCCTGGCTGACACCTGTCCATGGTACCCAAGAAATCCCTTAATCAAATTCGCACCTTAGAGTTAAGTTAGCATTCCTTCCTGAAGTGCACAGAATAAGCCACTGTTCCTACCTAACACCTAAATTCAATTCCATCAACTGTGTTACTGCAGTTTCTGGAGAAAATCTTAGGAGGAGTGAGTCACTTGGAGCTGCCTAAGGCAGGTAGACCCAAGTGAGTGAGGGACTTGGTCGAGGCAGGAAGGGAACAGAACCTTCAGAAATGAAGGAGAATGGCTTGTAGGAAATGAATGCCGGTCCCATCTAGTGCTCTGTATTCCTAAGAACTGAGCGTTTAAAGGCAGCTCTCCAAAAAGACCAGTACTCTCCAATGTAAATTCAGAAAATTTCTCCTTTCCTAATCCTTTTCAGAAAGTTTCCAGTGAGGGCTGAACCTACAGATCATTCTATTTTTTCTTTTTTATCACTTGTTTCTTGGTTCCAGTCAATCCCACCTTTGAGTCTCCCCACCCCCATGCACACACAATCCATCAATTATCCAGTCACTTGTCATTATCAGAGCAATTTTCAGAACCAAATCTTACAACTCATGCTTAACTTTTTCCAAACCTCCAAAGAGGCTGGGTTAGTTCCTCACTCAACCTAACCTAATAGATGGATGTAAGCATCTATTGAATGAACCCAGGCTCCACTTAGGCTGTATTTTCCAAGTAAAACCATGTGGGTATAAAAAAAGGTGATCTGTTGACAGGTGAGTCCCTGTGCCAAGCTGAATTCCTGCCTAATCTGGAGCCTTCTGGCTCCTTGCCCTTAACTCGCTTCCTGCTTTTTCCATGGTGAAACTATGGTTATGGTTGTTAGCCAGTCTAGTTCTGAGTAAGGTGGAGTAAGCACATGCCACACTTTTTCTCTCGTTGATTACAGCTAGACACCTACTGTGGATAACTACTGAGGATTCTGAAAAATGAATAATAGCAGGAGTCTGGGGAGGGAGATCCGAACTCAAAGACCAACCAATACCATGATGAGTTTCCTGGGTTTTTTCCTGCCATATCTTCTAGCTTAGAGCCAGGGCAGTTTAAATCCTGGAATTGCATAGAGGAAATGAACATAATCAAGTTCCAAGAGAAACCGTTGCTCGCTTACCAGAATTAGGAATACGTGCCTGTAAAGTGGGAAGTGGGGAAGCCCCCCCCCCTTTTTTTTCTCTCTTTTGGCTCTGCCTGGAGGCAAGTTTCAGTCATGATGCTGCGTGGCAATGCAGCGGAGGCCGCTGAGCACTTCATACTGTGAGGGAAAATCCTTCTCTCTGACCAGAGCAATTAGGAAAAGGCCTCCAGCAACCCAAGCAATAACGCTAGGAGAAAACCTGCTACTTTTTTTCCCTGCTTTCTCTAGTCACTTTACCCTAGACGTGGATGCGGTCTTGCGATGTGTGAGACAGAACACAGGTAGAGTAGAACTACAACACTGTAGCCACAGAAACAAAAAGGGAACTGCTAAGAGTTAGAGACACTGAAAGAAATCAGAGAAGGGATCTCAAGAAAGATCCTCTACAAATTTGTAAAGTCTCTCCTGAGCTGAGCATTCATGAAACTGACATGATATATAGACAAAAGGCTTTGGGAACTTAAATTATAGTTTCAATAGTGGTACATACACTAAGATACTAAAAACAAACAAACAAACAAACAAAAAACTGCCAAGACTTTGAAAACTGAATTTATATTGGAACTACAGCAATAGAAAGCAGGGTAGAATGTGTGATCTGAAACTGAATAATTACCTACTTAAGCAAACAAACAAAAACAAACCAACAAAAAAACAACCTTCTCCAGAGGTTTTAACCATTCTTAGAATCTCATAAATTGTTTAAAATGCCCAGGATAAAACTCAAAATTACCCAACATACAAAGAACTAAAAAATTGTCTATAGCTTTTAAGGGAAAGGACAAGAGATGCCAACACCAACGTAGCCAAGATTTTGAAATTTTCAGACAAAAGCTTTACAGCAGTAATTATAAAAATGTCCATGAAGTGACAGC
This sequence comes from Hipposideros armiger, assembly GCF_001890085.2. Classification (NCBI taxonomy): domain Eukaryota; kingdom Metazoa; phylum Chordata; class Mammalia; order Chiroptera; family Hipposideridae; genus Hipposideros; species Hipposideros armiger. The sequence goes on along the minus strand of NW_017732022.1, from coordinate 354,007 downwards.
AAATGCTCTATAATCTAACAGAAAGAAAGATGTTCTCAGCAGAACTTAAGTATATTTACTCATCTCAGATGCATGGTAACATCTGCTCCCAGCTTTTGGATCAGGGATTCTCAACTCTAATTCTTACACATTATAGTTATGTGGGAATTTATTTTTAAATATCAGTACCTGCCCCACTCTCAGGGGTTTCAATTCAATAGGTGGTGTGAGATCCAGGGATTCATATTTTTTAAAAAAAGTTCCACAGATCACTCTATTATGCAGCCAATGATGAGAATCAGTGCTTTAGATAGTCTTTGCTCTATTCTACTCCTCAGGTATCCTGTTTGAAATATCTTAATACATAAGCTGCCTCAAGTCCTCTTGGAGGTACTATGGTAAACCCTTATAAGAATATCTGGTGGTCTTTTAATAATCTATACACAACACATTTTACATTGCATGTATTTAGGCCTTACTTCATTGAGTTTTCACTTCCTGTTTTAATTACTAGCATAATAGTATATCTACTATGAAGCCCAGGTATCTGGCCCAGACTATTTTATGCCCTTCTAAAGAAAATTGCTGCCTCTGCATTCAAAGAGGCGATAAAGGCCTACAGAGTAAAGCCAGTATCTGAGCCATGTTCCCTGTCCTACCAGGTCCACACAGTTACTTAATTGCTCTAGACCTCAAAATAGCTAAGATTTCCATAAAAGGGAATTGGAGTTATTTAATTTACATCCATTTTCTTTTTCTCCTATCATTGCCTCTATTATTAGAAAATAATTTCTAGTTTATACATAATTCCAACCTAAAGGAAGGAGGAGTAATTTATAAATTATTCCAATTTAACTAAAGCAGGGGCTGCCATTTTTTGTGACTTTGGTCATCATTTGATGGTAGCCAAGGTCTCCAAGGTCAATCCTAGGCATCATAATTGGCAAAGGAAAAAAATATATATGAGCCTATGTCTCAGAAAATAATTCTCTGAGACTGTCTTGGAGACTGTACAGCACAGATATTATGAAAGATGCTGCAATGGTTGCACTAGGTCTCCTGAGGATTTCTAGGCATCTCTAGCAAATAGTGTCTAACAAAAGACTAAGTTAAGTGCTTTGCTTTGTCTTGGCAGTGTACCACCATCTTTGAAGGACACAAGAATATTCATGGCAGTGTGAATACCTCAACAGAAGTAACTTCAGGTACGAAATATACTAACCTTTTCACACGCCTCCTGGAATGAGTGGCTCCTCCCATTTACACCTAATATTATCAATATGAGATTGAAGTAATAGTCTTACTATTTATATGTCTAGCAATTTGCAGTTTATCATGCAGACCTCTTACTTTAACTCAAACCAAAGGGAGGATCATAGATAATGGAACTAACCTTTATTAGGTAATAGCTATCCCCATTTTATTAAAAAGAAAAATTGAGTGTCATTAAGGAGTAAAGTGACAGTAGCTTGCTCAAAGTCACTCCACAGCTGGTAAGCTACTGAGCTGAGATTCAAACACAGATCTGCCCAACTTCAAAGCCTAAGCTCACTCAACATAATCATAGTTCACACACTCCAATGTTCACAGGAGACAGGTAGGTAACATAAATAAATAAGAACAGTAGGTTATGCTAGGGGTCAATGGTCCACTGGAGATGGCGTGTCCCATCGAAAGGAGGCAGCTGCTACTCAGGCCCAATCATTGGCATGCTGGATTGTTGCCAGGTCTTTCAATTCAGGTTTTAGCATTTTTCAAAAGAAACTAAAGATGGAAGTTTTATGTGAAAATTCCTGATCTTTAAATTTTATCAAATAAGTCAAATGCTTATTTTGTGGAATGCTTTGTGGACTGAAAAAAACTTTTCCATATCCCCTACACCATACTATGCCCCCTCTGCAAATAAAGCCCTAATTTACAAAAGAGAAAATGGAAGTATATAACTGCCTGAGGTTACACTGTCAAAAAATGTACAGCTTTTAGGACTCAAAAACAGGTCTTCTGACTTTGATCCTACATTCTTTCTTCCCTCCACATTGTGGTTCCATACAGTTGCCATTGCATCCCAGAAAGAGGCCCATATTGGGTAATGGCCAATGATAGCCTATAGTTTTGCTGTGAAACAGAACAATTAACTGATAAAGATAAGGGTTCACTGTTCTCTCTGGGGATGAGCCTCATGTACACTAGGACATCAGCCACCCATGAGTCTTGAACAAGATGCAGGAATTAAATAATGAATGCAGATTTGGGGCAGTGACCCCTGTGTGTTTCCAGGATTTTATCTACATTAGAGCCACCCAGACAGGATACTTTTAACAATGAAGATTCCAGGACCCTCTCCAACCTGGCTAAGTTAGCAACTCTGAGTAGTACCTAGCAATCTGCATTTTTAACAAGACCACTGTTTCAAAAATAGACACTCTTTTTACCTCCCGATGAGAACTTCAGAAATCTTGCAACAATGCTTCAGTCATGTTAGTAAAATTTTTATCTTGCTCTTTCAGCATGTACATCTTTCTCTTTCAGCCATGCTTTTGTCTTATTTACTGCAGATTGTGGCCTTTTCATTTTTAACACTTAGGTCGTTTAAAAAATAATAGCACAGTTAAAAAGACTAAACTTTTTTCTTTATTTATAGCTAAATTTACTATTAACTATTTTAGCTTTAACCATAGAAAATTATCTGGCTAGAAAGGATACATTTAGGTAACTGTAAGAGGTACAGGATTTTGGCATGTACTGGGATTAAGAAAACATGGGCTTTTGCTGTCTGTGTGTTTTCACATCCTATCTCATCCTATCATAAAGTTTCAGAAAAGTACATAAATGCTCACTTCTATCATTACATTTAAAATAATTTTGCTAAAGCATATTCTGTAAGAGCCCATGTGCTGAATAAGTGGTGTAGAAAAATGAATTCAAATGGATACTCTTATCTCACGTGACCAAAAAAAAATCACTATAAGTTAGTCAACCTAAAACTTACCCAAAATAGGTGAGAAATGATGGCCGTTTTAGTGCATGTCTGCTTTCACTTGAGCACTCTGAAACAGACACTCTCACTGTATAGAGTTGAAATTTACTTCCCCACATGAGTTTAGCTTATCAGGCTTTTTCACACAGTTTTCTGCTAGAAAATAAGGAAGGCATTTTTTGTACACATGACTAGAGAAGCATCAAAGTGCAGTAGGTATAATGATGCCACAAGAGTTAGAAAGCTGGACCATATCCCCAATTTGGCTACTCACATAATCTTAGGAAAGGTATTTGACTTCACCAAGATTCAGTATCCAAAAATGGAAACAGCATTCTTCCTGTTTCCTTCAGAGAAGTGTTGGAAGGATCAAATAAAAAGAAACTTTTTGTTTTTTAAACCAATAAAGTATTTTTTAAATGTCAATTTCTAAATTCTAAATCATCAATGCTCTAGTATGACTATAATACTAAAATATCTAATACAATAGCTATATACTTTTTTTGCTTTATCCACAGAAACTTCCAAACCCAGTATTTCCCAACAAGGATCTAAGATGCTGTCAAAGGTATCTTCAGCTCTGTCAAAGGTGTTTTCTCGAAATAACTCCAGTACTTCCAAATCTTCATCACCACCTCACCAGGACGAGCACTGAAGTCTCTATACCTGATACAACTATGCTTACTACCCTTGAAAAATAAAGTATTTTTTAAAGCGTAACATAGTGTCCTATAAGATAATTCATACAATACTGAGCAAAAAAATTAAGAGCAAAAGAAAGTAAAATATAGGCCTGGGTAAGGGAAGGATTTGATAAATGCTTTAACTAAGCATTTTGATAAGCATTTGATATGAAGATGCTGAGTGCTAGTATTACCTGTATACCATCAGGATAAAGAAACAAAAACTGAACGTAGTAAACTAGTCATCATTCATTTACCACCAAAAAATGAACTTGGATTTTTTTCTGTTAAATTTTTAGAGGATATTTTTACCAAAATAGTTAGCAAATTGAGATGAAACTCAAGCTGGATTCTATGATACAGCTATGAAATTGATTGGTTCACTGATAAAGGTGTATTTGGATGTTCAAATAAAAGTATTTATACCAGATATAAGAAATCAGTTTTTCCCACCCACAGATAAAATTTCATCATTTTATAATAACCTCCCAAACAAAAAGATACAACTATGAATAAAGTACCATATAGAAGTAAATAATTACTGTAGATAAAATACTAGATATGCATAAAATGACCCTTGTGACTAAAAAAGTTACTTTTCAGACAAGTTACCTTTGTGCATAAAATAGCATCAATAAATAAATCATTGATTAGCAAAGTTATTAAAACCTTTATATAAATATTTTTTACAAAATAATAGATATCAAGACTCTATTTGTAAAAACAATACAAAGAGGAAAATTTTACAAGATTGATAGCTACTGCAGTAGATAAAAGAAATTTTCAAAATCAGTTAGCTTGCTACTTTGTGATATGGATCTAACTTCAACATGTTTGCCCCTGATATCTAAGGATCTTGTTTAAAAAAATCTAAAAAGGTAGACTAAACAGCAAAGAATGCCATTCATCATCACTTTCTACCCTAATGCTGACTCATGAAATTTATAAGGAATGTGATATCTTCTCTTTTATCTAAAATTTTCTTGACAGTAGCCAGTACTAAAGCAGAAGCAGTTGAGAAATTTTTGTTTTACAAAATTGGATTTCCTTTAGTAAAGTCAGTCAGTGAAGTTATGACCGGTAGCTCCAGAGAAAAAGATGTTAGTATCAAAATGAAGTTATTCAATTAGTATTTTAGTCTATTCATAATAATCTCATAAGTTATTTGATCCCAAATATCAGACAAAATCATAAAACCTATAGATGCAAACCTTTTCAAAAATGACAGTTGATGAGAAATGACTGGTAGTCCAGTTCATAATTATTTCCAGGAGGTCTTCTGGTCAAAATGGCAGAGCAGGTAAATGCTGCACTCACGTCTTCCCATCACCACATCAAATTTATAACAAAATTACAGGACAACCACCCTTGAGAACCACCTAGCTGAACAGAACTCTTATAATTAAGGATATAAAGAAGTCATGATGTGACTGGTAGGAAGGGCAAAAATGCAAAATGTGTGGGTCCAACACCCATGTGTTGGGTTAAGAAGCAGGAGGGATGTCTCAGCTGCAGAAGTCCCCCCTGAGGAGTAAGCGGCCCTAGCCCCACACTGGGATCCCAGCAAAGTACGTGCCAGCAAGAGGAGTACCCACAACATCTGGTTGTGAAAATCATCAGGAATTGCCTCTGGTGATATGGAGGGCTGCTGGAGACTAAGGTGTCCTCTTAAAGGACCCTAGCACAGATTCACTTGCTCAAAAACACTTGCTTAAAGTGCAGAGAAGGGACAGCAGCTTGAAAAGTATCAAGGACATATGGAGAGAAACCGAACTGTCTGGCTTCAGCAGAAGGGCTGCAGTGGCAGCTCTCTCTGGGGCTAAAGTGCTAGCAGGTACCATTGTTACTTTGTTAAGCCATCACCACCACACAGCCTACAGGCACAGGCAGGTGCCAAAGCTGAGTCTCCATCAACTGGGCTAACACCAGGCTCCCTCTAGCCTCACCCTGGTGATTTCCTGAGACTCCACTTAATCTATGCACTGCCCCAAACATCTTTCAGAGGCTAATCCACACAAGCTGCTGGTCTGTGCCCATGCTGCAGACTTTCCTAAAATCTCACAAACCCCAAATAAGTAGGGGCTGACCTAGGTGTGCCCAGTATCTCTTGCTAAGTAGGCCTGGGCCCAGCACCAGTGGTAGCCAGGCTTGGTTCAAGCATAACCATTCTGAGGTGCCTCTAAGCCCAGCACAGGCATCTAACAACCACAAATCATGTAGCTCCTACATGGTGGCCCCAGGCCAGACAGTGGCTGACCTTGGCCTGCACAAGAGTCCCTCCCAAGAGGTCCCAAAACCAACGCATCTGCTGGCCGGCCTCAGACCACAGAAGATCATCACCCAATTAGTGCCAGAAGTATGCACCCAAAGGGTGGACTTGGCAGGCACTAAAGCCCCACTAAAGTGAAGCCCCTCTGTGGGGTCAACCCCTGCACAACAGCTCACCCACTGTAGTGACAGCCAGTTGTCACACTAGTCATCTTAATGGTCAATCCCATCCACTGATGTGCCAACAGCAACCAAGGCTCAACTACAACATGAAGGCACACACAAACCACACAAGAGACACTCCTGGAGCACCCGGCTCAGGTGAACAGGGAGACTACACTACTGGGTCCCACAGGACACCTACTACATAAGGCCACTCAATAAGACTGGGAGACATAGCAGATCTACATAATACACAGAAACAAACACAGGGAGGCAGGTAAAATGGAGAGAAAAAGAAACATGTGCCAAATGAAAAACAGGACAAAACTACAGAAAAAGAATGAAACAAAATGGAGGCAAGAGTTCAACAGACTGGTTATAAGGATGCTCAGTGAACTTAAGGGAAAAATAGACACTCTCAGTGAGAAGTTCAACAAAGAAATTGGAAAATAAAAAAGGAGATAGAAATCATGAAAAAGAGCCAGTTGAAATGAAATACAGAATAACTGAAATGAAGGCCACATTAGATGGAATCAATAGCAGATTAGATGAAACAGAGTATCAAATTACAATTTGGAAGCTAGGGTAGCAGAAAACACCCAATCAAAACAGTAAAAAGAAAAAAAGTTAGAATAGTTTAAGGGACCTCTGTGAGAACATCAAGCCTAATGGTATCTGTAACATAGGGGTACCAGAAGGAAAACACCCTAACTTGGCCAAGGAAATAGACATACAAGCTCAGGAAGCACAGATAGTCCCCAAAAAGATGAACCCAAAGAAGCTCACACCAAGATACATCATAATAAAATGCAACAATTAAAAACAAAGAGAGAAATATGAAAGTAGCAAGATAAAAGCATTTAGTTACCTACAAAGGAGTTCCCATAAAACTGTCAGCTGATTTCTCAACAGAAACTTTGCAGACCAGAAGGGACTGACATAAAATATTCAAAGTGATGAAAAGCAAGGACCTACAACCAAGATTACTCTACCCAGCAAGGCTATCATTTAACATCGAAGGAGAGATAAAGAGCTTCCCAGCAAAGAAACAGCTGAAGGAGTTCATCACCACCAAACCATTATTTCAAAAAACTGTTAAAAGGACTTCTTTAAGAAGAAGAAAGAAATATATATGCATAAGAAGACACTGCAAAGAAAAAAAATCTCACTGACAGGCAAATAAATAATAAAAGCAGTAGATTAACCAACACTAAAGCTAGTATAAAGGTTAAAAGGTGAAAAAAGGATGATCATGTGTAATTACAACAGTAAATTAATGGATACATGAACACATACACACACACACACACAAGTAAAAAAAAATAATGACAAACAAATATGGAGGGGATGAGTAAAAATTGTAATGATTATAGAAATTGTTCGAACTTAAGTGACTATCAATTTAAAATAGTCTGCTATAAGTATAGCTTGGGATATATGAAGCACATGGTAATGACAAATCCAAAATCGACAAGACGCACAAAGAGAAAAGAATCCAAACACAGCACTACAGAAAGTCATCAACATACAGGAAAGAAAAGCAAGAAAATAAAAAAGGGAAGAGAACTACAAAAAACAATGAGAAAACAATAAGATGGCAATAACTACATACCAATCAATGACTATTTTAAATATAAATGGATTAAATGCTCCAACCAAAAGATGAATGGATAAAGAAGATGTGGTACATATATACAATGGAATATTACTCAGCCAAAAAGAATCATCATTTGCAACAACATGGTTAGATCTAGAGGGCATTATGCTGAATGAAATAAGGCAGACAGAAGAAGACAAATACCTTATACCACTTATATGTAGAATCTAAAAAACATAATAAACAAATCAAAAACAATCTCAGATGCAGAGAACAAACTCATGGTTGCCAGATGTGAAGGGAATCTGGTGAAAAAGGTGAAGGGATTAAGAAGTACAAATCGGCAGTTACAAAATAGCCAAGGGGATGTGAAGTACAGCATAGAGAATATAGTCAATAATACTGTAATAACTATATATGGTTTCAGGTGGGGGCAAGGCTTCTCAGGAAGATCACTTTGCAAGTTATATAAATGTCTAACCACTATGCTGTACACTTGAAACTAATATAATATTGAATCTCAACTGTAATTAATTTTTTTAATTTAAATAAAAAATAAAAATAAATAAATGTTTTGTCCCATGGTGGGGGTGCGGGGAAAACTATTTTCCAGAGAACAAATTCTACCAGTGTGCATAAATTGACAATGGTGTTGAAAGTAACCTAACAAATGTTATCTGAATCATTAATGTTCCCCAGCCTTAGACATCAGACGCTTTTAAGCTGCCTTTTCACATATCAGAAGATTTTACTGTAAATTTTGTATCAAAGCTTTCATCCATGTTTTCAAATGTTGATAAGAAAATAAGCAAGTTTCCAGCAGCTGAAATACATTTTGATTTTAAGTTACTCTGGTTCACAAACTTCTGTAGTCAAATTTAATATATAAGAGTAATGTACTCTCTGAGGTTTTTTAATGGTAAAGTAGATTTCTAATTTTCTCCAACTCAAGTGGAAGAAGAATCATCAAGTGCAAATTTAGTTCTTGAAGTTGTCAAAATTATGAAAAAAAATGGTTTAAATTATTGATAAATTTAAGTTACAGAAAAAAAAACCTTAATCCAGGAAACATTCTGTACCAGATATCATGTGTTAAATGAAACTTTGTGCATGTTTGGTAACCTAGTGAAAAAGATGCTAAAAGTATCAAAGATTGGATTTTTAAAAGTGCATATTACCTGACAAAAATCTATTGTAGCTGAAATTTCTAGAAGTAACAGTCTTTGAGCTATTGATCCAGAAAAATACCTTTTAAATCCATAAGGCATTTCTCAGGTTGTTTACTCTGTTTGTGTTGAGCTAAAACAGTTTGGCAGAATTCTTATGAGAAAGCCTCCATAGTAAATACCCAGGTTTACATGACATATGGTCTCTATCGAAACTCTTCCATTGTGCCTTTTTTACACAGAAGCAGCTATAGACAATAAATGAAGAAATGAATGTGGCTGTGAGTCAATGAAAATTTATTTATGAATTGTGGGACTTGAACTGTATTTAATTTTCACATCATAAAATGTTCTATTGATTATTTTTAGTGCTTGAAAAATTGTAAAGCCATTCTTAGTTTGCAGGCTGGTTAAAATAGATGGCCGGCCAGATTCATCCCATGGGTAGTAGTTTGCTGACCCCTATACCAGAAAAATTTGGGACCCATAAATTTGTTAAATATGATATGAGCATTCTGTTGTTGTGGGATGAAGTAGTGTATAGATGTCAGTTATATCCAATTCATTGTCCTTATTAATTTTCTGCTTGCTAAATTTGTCCATTTATAATAGAGGGGTATTGAGGTCTCCAATTGTGATAGTGGATTTATCTATTTCTCCTTGCAATTTTTATTAGTTGTTTTTTTTTCTCATGTAGTTTGTTGTTAGGTGCATACATATAAGAACTGTTATATTTTCTGAGAGAATTGACCCCTTTATCATTAATGTAATGCCCTTCTTTATCTGTGCTGTCTTTCCTTGCTTTGAAGTCTGCTCTATCTAAAATCAATATAACTACTCCTGCTTTCTTTTGATGAGTGTTAGCCCAGTATATTTTTTCTATCCATTTACCTTTAAACTACCTGTGTTTTTATGTTAAATGGAGTTACTTGTAAACAACATATAGTTGAGTTTCTTTTGACCCAGTCTAACAATCACTCTTTTAATTGGTGCATTTAGACCATTGATGTTCAAAGTAATTATTAACCATAAAGAAAATTAGAGATCAAAAACCATTAATCTTCCCAAATTTCATAGATCATCTTTTATCATTTTAATGTCATAGCCTTTACTGGAAAAAAAACTGGTGCAAATATTGTTATATTATAAATTAAATGGATTATATTAAGTTCTCAAAAATAACATTAAATTAAAATGTTTCTAGCGTCATGCTCTCAGTTAAACATTTCAATGCTGTAGCATGTAATGCTATTTAATTTTAAAATGTTATTTAATTTCAGCTTTCAAAAGTTGAAAATCATCATGAAATGTATTTTTGTGAGGGAGATTATTTTATGATAGTACATATGACAACTACAGTCATTGCTTTGATGGAAAAAAATCACCACATTTGGAATTTTTAGGAAAAACCTTATTTGAAAAATTCTTACTGAAATATCAAGAAAGTTATAGCAGAGAGGTGCTTTGGGGAAGATGAAAGAGTTAATACTAAAACAATCTAGCAATTCATGTTAAAAGAGAAATGAGGGTTCATCTAAGGCACCCCATTTGCTTTAGAACCAAAGCAGAGTTAACAGCTGTGCTATTTTATTTTCAAAGGAAGTTATGACAGCTGAGGGACCAATGTCAGGAAAGTCTTTTGATACTTCTATTATGTGAGGTAAAATCTTCAATTTGGGAGACATGCTAAGAGTTCTAGGGATAAAAAATAATAAATAGACTAAGGAAGTACTCATATTAGTTAAATTTGGTTTTTGCAAAAGTTAACTAGTTCTTTTTTACCCCAATAAACATATAAAGATGTTATGTTGGTAGGAAAAGTGGTTCCCATTGGGCACAGTGGCTTCCTTAGGGAATAATGCCGCTTGTGCCCAGAAAGATCAGAGGTAAGGCAGACAAGAGAATGGACAACAGCGACGTGACTTTTTACCTCAGTTTGTGCAAACTACAAGTGCCATGCTGATAATCTCAAAGCTAAATTAAATTGCACACCTGATTTTAGATTTATATTCTGATGCTCTTGAATACCATGAAGCAAATGGCATCAAATATTTACTAAGCTTCTACTATGTCTCACACGCTGTGCACAGGGGGGAATACAAGAATGAGTAAAACAGCTGGCAGCCTTTGGCTCAAGGAATACATATTAACTGATAGTAATCAAAATACTGTGTAATAAGTGGTATGGCTAATGTAAGCAGAGCATGAAAGAAAGATGAAAAACAAATCTAAGTGTACCAAATCATATATTTTTAAACTACTGAGCTTTCAGTTCTGAAGGAATTACATAAATCAATTTGTAGAAAATTAAAATACAAATGTCTTCTGTAATAAAAAAGATGACTATACAACTAATGGAAATAACAATAAAGAACTCTGTTTTACCAACATCATGGAAAAGGATCTGGGAGTCAGATATAAAAACATGTAAAGAATTTATGAATATGCATGTCTTTAAGTAGAAGTCCGGAAGGTGATATGGGAAATTGAAGCAGTGGTGTTAGCTCAAACTAACACTCTCTTTTTTCTTTTATAAAATATTCTTGAGGTTAAAATTAATAAGTAAAGTTAAATACTTTGTTGAATTCAAACATTCATTATTTGTTTTAATATGAATTTTTAACATTAAAAATCACATATTTCAATTTCACAGATTTTCAAGCACCTTTAACCACTGAAATGTTTTAAATAATGGTAAATTTAGCAATGTCAGAAAAAATTATATAACAATGCATACTTACAAGTCACCTTTCTCTTACTACCTCAAATGCATTTGGGTAGGGAAACTCTGAAGCATGAATTTCATTTTAATTTTCTGGCTTCCACAGAAGTGCTTAGTTTCTCAGTTGCATAACCCCTCACTATAGTAGATTGTGTAATCATATGATGTAAAAAAAAAAAATCAGATTCTTTTTTACACATTTTTAGATTTACAGTCAGCATTTTATCAATTCATTTTTTTCCAGTAGAATAAACATTAGAAAGAAAACAAAATAATTTTTAATTCTCTCACAAATATCCATTGAGTAGTTTAGATATGCTTCCTCAAATAGTCACATCTCAAACATATTTGGGAATTGCTAAACATTATGCTTCTGTTATGTTCTAAGTAAGCTGTGAGTCCATGTTTAATTTTTAATAAAACACATTAGGTAATAAATGCATTGTTCTGATTATTACAATAGCACAGTAATCAATGTTTAGCTCATTTACACAAAATGAATTAAATTATCATTGCCTTTCACTGAAAATAATATTAATATTTAAACAAAATGAAATTTTTACATAAAAACAAAAGGACATTGTTGATCCTCTATTTCAATCATTTTACAGGTGAAGATCATTTTTCAAAACACTTTTCTAAAGAATTCTTAATAAATGAGCAAAGACAGCACACTCCCAAAACCCTGTAACAATACTATAATCAAATGTGAATGCATAAGCAACATATTCTCATTCAACTTAGTCGAATATTATATGCATTAAGCACCATATTGGAGAGTAAGGCCTGTTATGCAATAATTGCTTATTTACTGGATGACTTTCTACAAATTTATTAATTCATTTAAAAAATTACTAAATACATATTCTGGGCCCTTTCCTAATTTTGGCTCACGATACTTGTTAAAATTTAAGTGATCTTATCAAGTAAAAAAAATTGATTCACATAAATGACAATATTATTCCATTCCGACTGGGATTTGAAAAAACAACAGTGAGTGAAATATATAGAAAATATATATCAAAAACACAGGTGGAAGTGGAACCTTTTACAAAGAATATAAAGACTCTTTATAATGCTAAATATTAAACACTAGGAAAATATGTTAAGAAAGATTTGAAAGCTTTTTATGAACGATTTTATCAACAAGAAAGAATACCCCAAATCTAGAGAGATGGCAGCATGTGACCAAGTGCCAACAATCTTTCCTCCTCCCTTACCTGCTGACATTTGACAAAATAGCCAAAGAAATTTTACTTATAGAAAATTTAAACACATGCTGAAACTAAACAATGGTGACAGCCTCCTAATATAACCCTAAATGAACACGAGCAGTGAATTAAACAATGGCCAACCAGCAATTCCTATTTCCAAAATATCATTGTAATGTTGCTTGAAGTAGTGCTGGGAAACCTCATTGACTAACTTCATTAGAGATGAAAGGACTGAGTAAGAATACACCGCCTTCTACAACTCACCACATAGTTTTGTAAACACATAGAACAAAAACGAGGGAAAAATAATCCAAACACAAAGCCCAAAGAATATTTTATTGTATTCTATTTGGGGACCAACTACTGTATTACTACTCAGAGGTTAAAAGTATAAAAGAACATTAAAAATGGGAACTTGTTTATTTGGAGCTCCTTTTGCCTCCACCATGGTTTAATAGTAGTTAGATGTTGGACGAAGGCAGGAGATGTCAATAGAAAAAAAAAAATGAATTGCTATCACAGAATTTATACTTAAACTTATTCCCTATGGATATGCATACGGAAAATAAAAAAGAATGAACATCAACTCTTACCTCACGTAATACACAAAAATGTATTCTAAATGGATCATAGATCTAAGCGTAAAAGCTAAAACTGTAAAATTTCTGGAAGGAAATATTCTAGAAATTGTTTACCATCTACTGTAAGAAAAGATTTCTTTAGAAGCAGGCAAAATATTTTAACAGACACTTTACAAAAACATATTCATGGATGGCTAATAAGCACATAAGATGCTCAGCAGGTAAATAGGTTAAAAATGATGGTATATACAACGGTATACAACTCTACAATAAAAAGAAAAAGAACTGCTGATACATGCAACAACACCAATGAATCTAAAGATAATTTTACTCTGTGAAATGAAATAGACACAAAACAGTATATACTACGGGATTCCACTGATATAAATTGCCAGAAAATGGAAACATACTGGTATAGTGAGTGAGAAGGGATAGATCAGTGATTGTGTGCAGCCAGGGGCAGATGAAGGGACAGGCTGCAAAGGTACATAAGGAATATTTTTTGTTATGTTGGATTGGTCTTCTTCTTAACTGTGATAATGATTCTACATTTATATTATCACTCAGACTTCATAGAATTTTATACTTTCAATGGATTATTTTGTATAATATGAATTATAACACAAAAGTTTGATTAAATAAATACATAAAAGGAGTTTGGAACAAAGATGTGCATTGTGCTACAATTTTAAATAGAAATAATTAAAACATGGTTAATTTTCAATGTATGAGTTTAAATAAATTATAATTCAGCGGCCTAAATCAATTCCACTAAAATCAAAACTTGTTCTTAATGGGCAAAGTAGCATCATCATAACGAAACTTTATTAGGCTATCAAAATATCTTGCCCCAAGAGATCAGACTGTCTGTTTTTAGAATTTGGTTTTGTAAATATTTAGTATAATTACATTCACCTTCCTTTTTTATTATTTACATTAATCATCTACTGCTGTGTATTCCTTCTATTATGAAGTGCATGTCCAAACACAAATAATAATATGGTTATTAACCATAACCATATGGATATGGTTAATCCATATCTAAGCCTCATAATATGGTGAATAATAACACAGAATTGGGAAACAAACATACCTGAGTGCATATGCACTTTGTCATCTACTAGCTATTTTACCTCTCACTATAAACTGAGATACTAAGAATTCTTATTTCATACAGATGTTGTGAAGAATTATTGAGACATGTAGATGATGATCAATAATCCTTCTTATTACTTTCAATTATTATCAACTACTTATCTTGTTTAGCAATTTCATTTTACACATGAGATAACTGGGATCCAGAAAAGTTAATAGACTTAAAAGTTATTAGACAAGGTCAAAGCTTGTTATATTTTAAGTCCGGTTTACAACTATTTATTCTAAATAGCAGTTTTTTGGGATATAACATGTTGATGAATTTTATTTAAATTTACCATTCTGTCAGTATTTTCTAAAATTAATGGATTAAAACTTGTATAATTCATGGATAGTTTTCATTCAAATCAAATATACTCAGCCCCATAACTTAGAACACTGCCTTAATGTTTTTTTCACAGGCCAGTAATACTCCGCGAGGAGTCTTGTGCAGATGTTCTGTAAAAACATAAGAGGTGAAAATCTCATCTCTTGCCCTTCAATGAGAAAAGTTTTTCCAGGTAATAATTTGGCAAAATTCACAGGACTCACCTTGTTTCTCTTTTCTCAAAGTTACCACAGCTTTACATTGCATTTTATCCAATGTCTGAAAACAATTATTTCACATATTTTTGTTTGGTAACCAAATACCTGGTTTATCATATAAGTCAGGAACAATTATATTTTGTGTTTTCAAGTTTCCCATTGCTAATGTGTGCCAGGCTCTGATATAATTCAATATATTTATAAAAACTTTACATCTGATCATCTGTTGTAGATGATTACACAAAGTATTCCAAATTTCACAAGCTCCAATTTTCTTTATAAAGGAATGAAATATGGATATTTTGTTTCTCTTAAAGAAATAAAATTTCAAAGTAATACTACAACACAATTAGAATAATTGATCATTATCAATATGGTTTGTTTTAAATAATGTATTCATTTTCTGAAAATTATATATTTCTAACTTGCTGACAGCCTTTTAAAACAATGAATAAACTATTTTACTTTCTAATGTATTTCTCTGATGGTTTTTTTATTGTAATGTAAGGAAAAAGAAAACAGCTGCATTCTCCTGCTGCGACAGTGTTTTCAATAAATGAGACAAGCAACATCAGTAATAAATAAAGCAATTTTCTTTTTTACAAAAATGACTATCTCCATTTAATATCAAAGCTGCAGCTATTGGTAGAGCCTAGCAGCTGGTATGGCTAAAGTGAATACTGCTGGGAAATTAGGTTGTCACTATACCAGCTATATTATACTGACAAGGAAGGGCATACCAAGATTCCTGTGGAAAACATTGAAGAGCTTTCCTTCCAAATTTACTAAGAAACTATCTCATTTCACTTGGTCACTGATATCAGTTGAGTGACAGAGTACAGTCCATTCTGCTACTGCAGAGCAATTAACTTCCACTTCCCATCATAGGAAGAGTCCAGAGTGCTCTTAAATGATAAATATTGGATCGTCGGAAAAGTCATGATGCATTTTTGCAACAAAAAACATAGAAAAATACGTCATGACTTTTACGACGACTCAATAGTAAAAAATGTACCAAATCCATAAGATTGTTAAAAAAAACAATTATATTACTTCTCCAAAGCTTACTATGTTTCTAGAATAGTTAGGGGTTGTGGAAATAGAGGATGTTCCAATATGAAGTTTTCAAGTAATGTATCATTTTACACACACACACACACACACACACACACACACACACACACACATCCTCTGGTTATCAACTATCACAAATTAGACTACTGTAATGAAATTTAAATTTTCCAAAGTGTCTTCAGAGCTAACTGTATTTTCTAGCAACCACTAAATCTATAAGGATCTATGGTTAAACTTAGTTTCCTAATATCACTGGTAACTGAGAAACCGCACAACTATCTAACAGTTATGTACCAACTCTCAACCTGGAATCATATTCTTACATTAATATTTGGATATTATTCATCAAGGTCTCATCTACTCACGGATCCAGGTATGAGTCTTGAATTTACATACAGCAACTAAGTACTAGTATTGTGTTCACACTTTATTGAAATATTTATAACTTATATTTGTATATCACCTTACAGTTTAATTAATATTTTTTATATATTAATATATTTAATAACTACGTAAGCTAGATATGGGAAAAATAATTGCCTCATTTGAGATAGGATCACTAATTTCAGAAGGGTAAATAATAGCCTAATGCTACCTATCTAATCATTTGCAATTTTTCTGTATGGTAGACTGTGAAAAGGGTAAGGTTCACAGAATAACTGTCAAAATAAAGTCATTATCATAACATTAATATACCAAGTTTGGGAAATAATCTAATGATAGGATAGAAAAGAAAAAAAGCTTACAGCAGAGAATTAGTGGAGAAAGGAGGTGATTACAAAGGAATTTCTAATGAACTTCTATGGTCTCATCCTATATCTTTTTATAGCATAGTCTGAAATACATTTCTGCACATAAAAATCCAATTTTTATACATGTAATTTGTGGAGAAATTCTGAATTCTGAGTATGTTCACATTCTTGTAAACTTTCTTGAGCTGTTAGAAGCTCACCAGCTAATACTGATCAGAATTTTTATATCTCCAGAGGTCTGACACTGAGGAAAAATTAGAGAATTTTTCTGTAGTTGTCAAATGGTACAATAAATGATTATAACAATTAATAGGTAACTTAAAAGGCTGCTTCTGATCTGTATCTCATGAACAGTGAGGTCAAAACTATTTTAATAATAATAATAAAGTTTGCTATTTTCATGCTTTATGAGTATACCAGATCACATGATGGGTGATATTAAAACAGACTAAATAAGCTCTCTTCTGATAAACAAAACACAAAAGATATTTTCAAAATAATAAAACAATGCCACCCTTCTTGCTATTTTTTGTTTTAAACAATAGTTATTTTTATAGTTCTTTAAATATATAGAATATTTTATAAATATTTTATGAAATATATTTGTATTATTTATGTTTTGTTGTATAGTATATATAATAGCTATTTTATTTTTTATTTTTAATAAAAGTATTGTTTATTTTTTATTTTTATGTGTATAAATAGTGATTAGACATTTAATATACCTCACAAAGTAACAACTCCAATAATTCATAGTTACCCATCTGACACTGTACATAGTTATTAGAATATTACTGACTATATTCCCTATGCTGTACTATGTATCCCTATGACTATTTTTTAAATTATAGTTGACATTCAATATCATTTTACATTAGTTCAGGTATACAGTAATATGGTTAGACATTTACATAATTTATGAAGTATCCCCCTGATAAGTCTAGTACCCATCTAACACTATACATAGTTTTTACAATATTATTGACTCTATTCCCCATACTATACTTTACATCCATGTGACTACTATGAACAATTATATGCTCACAAATTGGATAACCTAGAAAAAATAGATAAATTCCTATAAACAACCAACCTACCAAGGCTGAATCATGAAGAAATAGAAAACCTGAATAGACCAATTACTAGTCAGGAGGTTTAATCAGTAATCAAAAACATAACAGCAAAGAAAAGTCCAGAAACAGTTGGCTTCCCTGGTAAAATTAACCAAAGACTTACAGAAGAATTAATACTTACCCTTCTCAAACTCTTTCAAAAAATAGGAGAAAACACTTCACATTGTTTTTTTTTTTTAAGATTTTATTGGGGAGTTGGGGGAGGGAAACAGCATTAGGGAATCAGGGAAGCGAAACAGACAAGTTGCTGTCCTTTTGTTCTTCAGTCTAGTTTTGGAGGATGTCGCTTCACCAGCCAATGTTGGTATTATCATTGCGGTCTTCCCAGGTGAGGCAGTCGCTTGCTGGCCATTGGACGGCCGCTCACGGTGGCTCTTGGCAGTTCACATTGGCTGCCAGCCTCTCACACCTGCTACCAGCCACTCATGATAGCTCACGGCAGCCCAGTGCAGCAGGGGCTGCAGCCTACACTGTCGCCCGGCCACTCACAGCAGCCCAGCTCCAGGTGGAGCTGTTGTTCACCACCTTAGCTGTAGAGGGCGCAGCGTCACTGGCCCTCATGTGGAATCTAAACCCTGGCCCTGATGCTCAGAGCCGGCGTCCCAAGCCAACTCTTAACCAATATGCCACTCGGCTGGCCCCACTTCACATTCATTTTAAGAAGCCAGCATTATCCTGCTACCCAAACCAGACAATGACATTCCAAGAAAGGAAAATTACAGGCCAATAACCCTGATGAACGTATACAAAATTCAAAATGAATGAAAGACTTAAAGGTAAGACCTGAAACTGTAAAATTTTTAGAAGAAAAAGGAGAAAAACTTCTTGACATTGGTCTTTACAATAATTTCTTGATATGACACCAGAAGCACAGGCAACAAATGCCATAAACAAACAAGGGGGAGCTACATCAAACCAAAAGCTTCTTCACAGCAAAAGAGACAATCAATGAAGTGAAAAGGCAACCTAGAGAGTGGGAAAAATTATCTGCAAACCATATATCTGATAAGGGGTAATTACAAATATATAAGGAACTCCTTTTACTCAAAAGCAAATAAAACAAACCAAACAAAAACAAATTAAAAAATGAGCAAGAGACTTGAACAAACATTTCTCTGAAGAAGATATGCAAATGGACAATAAGTATATGAAATACTTAAAAGTACAATGGGGTATCATCTCATACTTGCTAGGATGGCTATTGTTTAAAAAAAAAGTATTGCAGGAGTGGAAAATTGGAACTCTTGTACATTGTTGATGGGAATGTAAAATGGTGCAACAACTATGGAAAACAGCACAGAGATTCCTAAAAATTTAAAAAATAGAATCATCATGTGATCCAACAATCCAATTTCTGACCATATATCCAAAAGAATTGAAATCAGGATTTTGACGAGATATCTGCACTCCTGTATTCATTGCCCCACCATTCATAACAGCCAAGATATAGGAACAACTCAAATGTCCATGTACAAATGAATGGATAAAGAAAAATATGGTATATATATATATATA
>NW_017732022.1:325196-330869 GCF_001890085.2 Hipposideros armiger | reverse complement strand
GGGGGGGG
The DNA here is from genome assembly GCF_001890085.2 of Hipposideros armiger. Taxonomy (NCBI): domain Eukaryota; kingdom Metazoa; phylum Chordata; class Mammalia; order Chiroptera; family Hipposideridae; genus Hipposideros; species Hipposideros armiger. Next base: position 330,861 of record NW_017732022.1, on the reverse strand, counting down.
GGGAATTTGGAATAGAATGTTAGAGAAAGCGTATATCCAAGGCATTGATAAAGTTAATGATTGGAGAACAAACAAAACTTTGTCTCTCAGCCTGGATAAAAATAAATGTCAATTGCATTTGCACTATTTATTTAAAAGAAGGAAGAACATCAAAGCTCAAAGAAGAGAAAGCAATGTTTTACTTTAAATACTAAAAGACATTCCTCAGAGTGGGAATTTGATATGCTAAGTAATAGTGTAGTCGCTGATGTCAAATTGCCTAAGGTCAAGTCCTCTCTCTGCCACTAACAAACTGGTCGCTTTGCTCTATAACATGGGGTTTTGTCACATTTATGTGTCATATATTAAAACCACTTAACATAACACCTAGTACCTAAGTTAATATCTCTTTGAGGTTAGCTGTAAATATATTATTCACATAAGAAATAAGTATTGAGTACCTAATACTTTCCAGTCACTCTTTTAAACACTAGTGATACAGTAGTAAATCAAATAGACACAGTCCCTGGTTTATAGTTGCATTCTGGGGCTATAGAAATGCTACCAAGAAGATTAGGGCAAAGTAACAGCTAGAGAATAATAGTGCAGAGAGGAGTATTCTACGTAAAATAGTCCAGGAAGAATTCTTTTTTTAATTATTAATTTTTAATTTTTTTTGTATTTTTTTATTGGTTTCAGGTATACAAAGCAATTAATTGCTCAGTTCAGAATACATCATGGTTTCCATCCCACCAATATGACCTTGTCGTTCTTGGGACATATTAAGAATGCACTGAAATGTACTTGACACTCCAAGTTCCTCCTATCAAAAATATTCTGTGGCTTTCCCCCTCTCTTTCAGGTCTCTGCTGAAAGGGTACTTTGTCAAAGAGTTAACTATGGAGTGTCAAGTACATTTCAGTGCATTCTTAATATGTCCCAAAAATGACAAGGCTATATTGGTGGGATGGAAACCATGATGTATTCTGAACTGAGCAATGACTTTGGCTGCAAAGTCTATCTGGGCAAAGAGCGACCCAAAACATGATGCCTTGACATCTTAATAAGAGATCCCATCAACCATAGTTCCCAGCACCTCTCACCATTTGTAGATAAAGTCGGAGAAGCCTGAGTGAGCATTTTTACCTAGAGACTGAATGTTTCCTTGAAATATTCTTGAAGTTATTTACTTTCTATACCAAATCCACCTTCTCTGTTGATTTTCCTTTACCTGCTATCCAGGAAAGGTGTTGGGGAGGGCATGTGATTAAAAAGAAACCATTTGTAGACCAAAAAAAACCCCATCACCTTTCATCTGCACATGTGTGTGGTTGTTTATTTTCTCAGGGCCTCTACATATTCGTTACTGGAGATCTTGGTATGGGCAAAAGTGTGGCTTTTGTATTTGGTAAAGAACCTTTACAATAGCTTGTATTTTCTTTAGTGCTCAATTTATTCAGTTTACAAATTTAATAACCTACTTTCTCTTAAACTCCTAAAAACAGTTTATAATCTGGTATATCCAATTATAAGTATAGGAATGTGGGTTATCATAAAATACTTTTATCTGAGGTATTAATTTTTTCAAAACCTTGAGATATGATTGATATACAAAGAAGTACATATATTTAATATATACCATTTGATGAGTCTGGACATAAGCATCATGATACCGTCACCACAATCAAGGTAACAGACGTATCCAATATCTCTCAAAGTCTCCTTGTGTTCCTTTTTTGCTGTTTTTAAATATTTTAGTAAGCACACTTATATGAGATATACTTTAACAAATTTTGAAGTGCACCATGCTTTATTGTTAACCATAGGTGCTATGTTATACAGCAGTTTTCTAGAATTTACTCATCTTGCATAACTGAAATATTGTATCCACTGAATATCAACTCCCCATTTCCCCCCACCCCCAACCCCTGGCAATGATCACTCTATGAGTTTCATTTCTTTAGATTCCACATACAGTAATAGTTATAAGCTGTACATTAGATCCCCACACTTGTTTATCTTATAACTGAAAGTTTGTACCTTTGACCAATATCTCCCCATTTCCCCCCACCCCGAACCCCTGGCAATGATCACTCTATGAGTTTCATTTCTTTAGATTCCACATACAGTAAGTCCTCACTTGTCATCAATAGGTCCTTGGAAACTGTAACTTTAAGCCCAATGATGTAGAACAAAATCAGTTTTATCATAGGCTAATTGATATAAACTAAAGTTAAGTTCCTTTAACATATTTCTCGTCACAAAACATCACCAAATTTCTTCTTTTTTTTTTTTTTAATATAGTTAATCTTTTTTTTTTTTAATCAGGGAATTGGGGGGATGGGAACAGCACTGGGGAATTGGGGGAAGGGGAACAGACNATATATATATATATATATATATATATATATATATATATATATATAGAATGGGATATTATTCAGCCTTATAAAAGGAAGAAATCCTGCCATTTGCAAAAAAATAGATGAACTTGGATATGCTAAGTGAAATAAACCAGTCACAGAAGGACAAATATTACACAATTCCACTTATAGGAGGATTTAAAAGAGTCAAATTCATAAAAGCAGAGAAAAATGTTTGCCAAGGGTTAGGGTGGTAGGGGCAATGGAGAATGTTATCCAACGGATATATAGTTTTAATTATGCTGGGGGGGTAAGTTCTAGAATATCTGCTGTACAATATAGTACATATAGTTAATACAGTATTGCACACTCAAAATTTGTTAAATGTTCTTACCACAACATAAAAAAATTAAAACGGAACACAAGAAAATTCTGGGAGGTGTTAAATATGGACATTACCTTGATTGGGGTGATGGTATCATGGGTGTTTTCATATATCCTAATTCATCAAATTGTACACATTAAATATGTACAGTTCTTTGTATATCAATTGTACCCCAATAAAGCCATTAAAAAATAATAATAGGGACTTTCCTCAATCTGATAAAGTGAATCTATGGAACATCTACAGCCTAGATCTTCTTTAATGAAGGAAACCTGAATAATTTCCCTGTGTCATCAGGAAAATAGTAACGATTCTCACTTTTAACACTCGTATTCAACATTGTTCTGAACATCTTAGCCTTTGCAGTAAGGCAAAAATAAATAAAAGACTAAGGACAGAAAAGTAAGAAGTATACCTTTCACAGAATATAATTGTTTATATAAAAAACTTCATGGCATACACACACAAAAATTACTAAAATTTATAATTAAATATGGCAAAGTTTAAGAATAAAAGGTTAAAATAGCAAAAATCAGTTGCATTTTTACTAACTGGTGGCAACAATCATAAAATAAAACATTTAAATTTCCATTTACCATACACAAAAATTAAAATATCTAGGAAAAATTCTAAAAAAAGTACAATATTTCTACAATGTAAACTACAAATCATTAATAATAGAAAATAAAAAAGACATCTAAATGGAGAGATAAACAATATCCATGGAATAAAACACTCAATGCTTTTAGGATAGAAACATATCCCCTCCCCCATTTGATCTATGCATTAAATACAACTCTAATTATGCAAATTGACAAGCTGATTCTAAAAATGATTTTGAATAAAAATTAAAAGTTGGAAGATTTATTCCCCCTAATTTCAAGAATAAAGCTACAAAAGAAAACTGTTTGGTATTAGTGAAAAAACAGACATATAGATCAATGTAACAAAATAGAGCATCCAGAAATAAGCCCACACATACAGGGTCAATTTGATTTTTGACAAAGATGCCAAAGGGATTAAATTTAATCTGTATGCATAAAGACTGAGCATTTTCCATCTTCTTAGGCCATGCCTAAAAATTAACTCAAAATGAAACACATACCTAAATGTTCAACAGCAACTGAAATTTCTTAAAAAAAAAAAAACCAAGTTTGTGATCTTGCAAATATTTTTTAGATAAGCTAAACAAAACATGAAACATAAAAGAAAAACATTATAAATTGGGATTTCATAAAAAATTGTTCTTCAAAAAACATTTATACCATGAAGACAAAAATTGTTGAGTTGCCAGATATCAAGGTGGTAAATTAGGACAATGAACCAAACCAACAGTAACAATCAAGTCTTTCTTCACTTACCTTGTGTACTAGTTTGTGAGGACTGCATACTGGGTGGTTTAAACTCACAGCTCCAGAAGCTAGAAGTCTGAGATCAGCTGTCAGCAGGGTTGTTTATTCTGAGGCCCCATTCCTGGGCTATAGAGAGGTATGTCTCCCTAAGTCTTTACATGGTCTTCCCTCTGGGTGTCTCTGTCCTAAATTCCTCTTTTTATAAGGACACCAGTCATTTTAGATTAGGGTCCATTCCATGATGTCGTTTAACCTTAATTACCTCATTAAAGCTTGCATTTCCAAATACAGTCACATTCTGAGGTACTGGGGGTTAAGACTTCAACATATGAATTGTTTAGGGACATAATTCAGCACCTAAAACTGTGATAGTACAGGCCAGAGGCAAAGAAAAAAAAAAAATCCAGGCTTGTCAATGTTCCATTATCTCCATGGAATGATCCTGAGAGACAATCAGTCAGGTGATATACGAGGCAGTGGGAAGAATCATCTCATGGCTGAGAATCCTGGGGGAAAAAAAAACAACTTCCTGCCTTTTATTGACCCAGGTGGCCAGGATGAGGGGCAGGCAGATTGCTGGGAGTGAGAAAGTGCTAAGTCAGAGTGGAGAAAATTTCCTAGTAAGAAGGTTTCAGCTGCTGTGGTCTCTGAATGGAGGAGATACCTGGGCTAAGAATGCTGATATGCATATGAGCATGGCTAGCCTGGGAGTGGGGAGCTGTGTCCCTGACTGTCACTTCCTCCATTCTTAAGCTCTCAAAATCGGTGTTCATGAATACAATGTATAAATAAGTGAAAGTCTACATGTTTACTATATTAGGTATAATATAGAAGCAATTAAAATAAATTTAAGTTATCCATGTAGTAATAAAGAAACTGCAAATACACTAAGATGACCCAAATGAGAATGAGCAAAGGCTGTTTTATTCAGAGTGAGTTATAGCAAGGGAGTCAGCCATCAACCCTTTTGTTTGGCACAGACTCAAAGGCATGCAGATGAATGAGAAAGTCTTATATGGAAAAAAAAGAGCTTCAAGTATCGTCTGATTGGAGGCTGTTGCCATGGAGAAGCTGTAAGTGGGCTAACTGGAAGCAGGGCATCCTATGCGATTAGTTAGGGGTGCATATTTGGCTTTCTCTGGCTGGTCCTAAGTTGAAAACAGGGGCAAAAATCAGGGAAACTGTCAGTTATTGATCAAGTCCTGGCTGTTTTGGGTCAATGGCTACTGAGGCTCTCACTGGACTGTTTGCTGCAGGCTGAGAGTCAGAACTTGACTTTTATATATGGTCTGGATATCATCCATTTATATATTCAGACTCTCAATGAAAAAGCAGTAAAATAGGGCTGGCCGAGTGGCTCAGTTGGTTAAGAGCTGGCTCAAGAGTCTGAGCTCTGAGCAACAGCGGTTCGATGCCCGGCCCGAGCTGAGCAGCCGCTGAGCTGCCAACAGGTAGCAGGATGGCTCAGCTAAAAAAAACAAAAAACAAAAAACAAAAGCAGTAAAACATTAACACAGAAGTTTTTGACCAAATTATGCTGTCAGTTTCTTAATACAGCCCAAGTATAATGAGATATATATATATAT
>NW_017732022.1:278110-322386 GCF_001890085.2 Hipposideros armiger | reverse complement strand
AGTTAAGATAAACTAAACAACCAATATAAGAAGGGGTGTCAGATCTTCATCCTACTGGGGGGGCATCCAAAGGGGAATTTTAAATTTTTTCAAGATATAAAGCAATATCTGTTTCTCAGTCAGAGCTTCAGAATTTGTCACAATTGCAGTGCGCTTGGCCATGGCAAACACTGAGGCGCAGCCGGCTCCCAACAATTTTAGATACCTTATATAGGTGGAATCATGTTTAATGCTCAATTCATTTTCACTTTGATGAGTAAATTTTCCTAAACATCTAACAATGTTTACAAACCTGATTTTATCAGTTCCTAAGACATTTCAAACTACATCTAAAATTTAATCCATTTCTCTCAACCATTTTAAATAGCTAAGTCCAAATGTAGCCAGCTTCCTAATGTTTGAAAACTCTTTTACATCTAATAAATCAGACTAATTTTTAAAAATCCCCTTGTTTCAAACATACAGATAAGCACAATGATTTTAAATTTGTCACTAAATCTGTTAAATACAATTTAAACCAAATCTTAATGTTATAGATTTTGGTTAGAGAAACGCATCCATACAAACACTCACCTGCACACACATGCATAAATATGGATAACTATACGTATGGGGTATGGCATTAAGAATAAATATATCAACTACTGATCCACTCATAAACACCTCTCACTTTCTCTCTTTCCCACATTCACTCAGTCTTACATCATATTCCAACCATTCATACATGCCCATATGAAGATCCATACATCCAAAAGCACACAGATTTCACATGTACATAGATATATATATTAATAAATATAACTAGAATGCACATATAAATATTACTGGAATAATATCAACCCTAAAATAATCTTGCCATATATTCTGATGCTTTAAATATATGTGATATAACAAATATCAAAATATTTATAACAATTGCTACATTCAGTGTTGCAATGTGAAACATTCACATGAATTCTTGAGGGGTTGGCAACTATATAGCATACCTGTTACATTTTGCTTAAAATACATCATCTCTTAGGTGAAGTTTGGCTCTAGATCTTTAAGGAGTCAATTTAGTCCTTAAAGAGAACATCCTGAAGAATAGAATATTTTTGTTTAACATGTTTCCTTAGACGCTATCACCTATCAGCCATTTTTTTACAATTATTTTAGGCTTTGCCTCTTTTAATCTGGCCATCAGAATTTTCACTGCAAATTTTGAACAAGCTTATTATTAAGTCATGGAGTTGGAGACAAACAGTTCAGAAAGACCATTATAAATATCACCTGAGTTGTATACTCAGCAACAATGGGATTTGCAAAATGAAGCAAACTAAAATCTAACTCATTCGGTTAAGAAGATTAGATTTTTAAAATAGAAGAGCTAAAAATCTCCTGCTTGTTATCTTCTGAATAAAAAAATGTATTTGTGGTTCTGGATAGATATAAAGTTTTAATGCTTTAAAATATATGTAGATGTAAGAAATTGATCTGACGATAGTGTGTAGCTAAATATACTTTAATATTAATGTTGAAATATGTTATAATTCATCAATGAGTTTATTTTCGGTTTCAGTACGAATTCATAATTAGACCAACCATGGTTTGAATGTAGTTTATGTTTGCAACCAAGAAAGTGAATATTTTGAGTAATTAAATCATAAATTTTACCCATTATACCTGGACTTTATGTCTATATCTTTCAGAAGAGCTCTAACAACCTTAATTGCATCCTGTATTATTTTTGTAAAATAGATTTGTTTTATAGATTTATTGCACAATTATTTCAGAACAATATGAGGATACAGATATCACATTTATTTTATAAGCATATTTTTCTTTTCATTGTGTTTTATGGTTGTATATGAAACTGTAGTTCTGTATTTTGTATTTTATTTAAATATTGGATACTATATTAATTTATTTGAAATTAAAAAAGATAAAAACAAAACAAAAAAAACCAGTAGTCCATAGTGAAGAAACTTTATTTCCAAGTCTTCGGTAGATGTGGAGATGTACCCCAGATCTCCCACCACGAAGGCTTACTGCCTCACAGTGGAGAGGAAACAGCAGCCTTATAGGTCATACTGCAGAGCCTGCCTCAGGCACAGAGAGCTGGCCTCCCCCAGCTTCACACACTTCCCAGGGCAACCTGTATCTAGGGACTGAGGTCGAGATGAGGTGACAGGGTCCTGATTCTTTGAGCCCAGCAGGTAATCATCTGATGGACAACACTCTCCTGAGAGCTCCCTGCTGGGTTGACCACAGCTCTTCTTGAGCTGGCATTATAGTTTGAGTATTCTTCTACTCAAAGCCCATACGACCAACAGCAGCAGCAACTGGGATATTTTTAAAAGTGCAAACTCTCCGCCTATCTCAGAACTACTGAACTAGGTATCCTGGAAGTGGGTACTACCAATTTCTGGGTGATTCTGATGGATGGTGAAATCTGAGAACTGCTCTCCTCAATCCTTCCTCTCCTTCTCCATTACCGACATTAATCTCTAACAAAATATCTTGCAGCCCAGCTCGTTCTCAGCATCTGCTTATTGGGAACCTGACCTGTGACAACTTTGTTATACCCCTACCTACGTGCATCAAGGCTCTTAATATCAACTTGAAAATAAACATGTGTGACTTTTTAAGAACTCACAGAACTTCATATGTTGTCAGCTCTTTAATAACCTAAAAGCAATACATACAACATTCTCTTAGGGGGCACTTACTTACCTTGAGCCTCTTAGTTTCAAGCTTACCCCTATATCCTCTCAGTGGTGCTGTGGCTGGAAATCTACAAATTATATTGAGCCAACTCCTTCACCAGCTGAGAGTTCATCTCTCCTAGTGGTAGTCACTGGTGGAAGATTAGGAAGGTAGAGGTGAGAAGCGCTTCCAGCTCCCTGGTCCGGTTGCCCTCTCTCTGGTTAGGACAACTAAGCTCAGAACCCAGCTCCTTTTGACACACCTAGCTGCACTCTGAGGTATGAATCACAGCCCAGAAAACAGCACTCAGGAGTTAGTTTCAGAATCACCAAGTTGCATCCACCTCTCTTCCGCACTCTGAGCAACATCAAACCACAGCCCCACCTCAGAGCCCTGAACGCCAGCTGCAGATGTCCCCTCCACTAGGTTCAGGTAAGGTCACCTTTTCCCTTTGATTTCCCTGTTCCAAGGGTGGTGGGAGCTTTATGCAGCTTTGTTTCTCTGGGTTCCATTAGCAACCCTTGTATCCTCTTTTTTAAATTACACTTATGAAAACAACTGCCTGTGTTAAATCTCTGTTTTGTTTTATTAATTGGACCCTGACGGATACAGGATGTTGTCTCTGAACTGTGGGTAGAGTGGCCTAAATCTTTATATATCAAGAACCTTTAGTGTATAAATATAAACATTGCGAAGACACTATGTGAAAAGATGTGGCAGCATGAGAGCCTCAGCCAAGCCTCATGGAAATTCCTATATTGGAAAGGCAATACAAAAAATTGCTTAACAAAATCATGATGTTTTAAGTAGTGGTCTTCTTTTTCACAGTGTATACATATACAAAACAAAAGCTAGGAAGTATGAAAAAAGGTAACGTCCCTACATCTAATGAGAATCTGCTAAATTATAACTTAAAAGATACATTGAGGACATTTTCCATCAATTCAAAGTTTGTGATTTGTCCTTTAAGACATGAAGTATAAGACCTTTGTAAAAACCCTGAGATTGGGGGCGATATTTAACTCAATATTATGGACAATTCCAGATCACTACTGGTATGCATTTATACAAAACTATGTCAGTATGCAGCCTTGAAGACGCTCCCCACCCTGTTTCCCCACAGCCCCCACCCCAGTGTCCCTGCCTGCTGGTATACAAACCCTTGTGTAATAGCCTGTAACCTTGAATATGGGCTGGACTTATTGACTCATTTCTAGCAAATACAATATAGCAGAAATGAAGAGATGTCATTTCTGGTATTAGGTCATAAAAAGACTGCAGCCTTTGTCTTTAGCTCTTTCTTGCTCTGTATGGATTGCCCAGTCAGAGGGAAACCAGCTAACATGTCCTGAAGCAGCTCTCTGGAGAAGTCCACATAAATGTCTAGAAGCAGATTTTCTGAGGCATGCCAAAAATCACAAGAGTAAGCTTGTACCCCAGCTGAAATAGGAAACAACTGCAGTCCCAGCTGATACCTTGATTGCAGTCTTTTGAGACACCATTAGGCAGAAACACCCTGAAAATCTGTGCCTGGCTTCCTTACTGACAGAAACTGTGAAATAATAAATGTTTTCTGTTTTCAACCACTGAGTTTTGGAGTAGTTTATTAGGCAGCAGTAGATTGCTAACACAGATTTTGGTGCCTGAATGTGGAAGTTGCCATTACAAAAACATAAAACATGGGGATAACTTTGAAACTGAGCAGTGGACTGAGGACAGGATTAGTGAAAACTAAAAGTGCCTTGAACACGCTGTTTGTAGAATTTTGGACTTTGAGTGTGCTGTGGGTGAGGGCTTACAGGAAAGTGAGGAACATCTCTTTGAAAATTGGAAGAAGGGGAATCCTTGTTATTTAGTGCCAAATGATTAACAAACTAAGCTGGATTGTATAGAAAATGTGCTTAACAAACCAGGTAATCTCCCTAAAGAAATGTCTAAGAAAAGCTTTGAAGGTGGGGCCTCATTTCTTCCTGCTACTAATAGTGAAATGTAACAGAAAAGAGATAAATTGAAAGAAACGCTTACAAAAAGCCAGAACTTAATGGTTTTAAAAAATATTCAGACTCTCCAAGACAGCACATGATGCTAAAATTTAAAAAGTTACAAATGAGAAAAGGCCTTTGGACCTCCTGAATTCTATTTGCAGGACGCAGGCTAGATCTGTTTAGTTGCAAAAGAGCAATAACTTTCTTGCGAAAGCAAAAATGACACACAGGGTGAAGATGTCACATAAGGTGCACCAAGTGCCCAGAGAGCAGACATGAGAGCAAAGGAAAATTATTTCTGGGCCTTGAGACATAATCAAGGAGCTCCCGACATTTGGATAAATTTTAGAATTCTTGTGGACAAGCAACTGCTTGTTGCATCTCCCCTTTTTAAACTAGAATGTCTATGGCAGTTATTCTTTGCAGATAACATGTCCTGTGGGTGCCCTGGCTCTACAGATTGAGAGGAACTATAATGAAGGAGCTATACTTTAAATTCAAAGGGCTTCATCTACGTAGGGATTTGATTCAGATCAGCTGATTCAATAATGGGATAAAGAGCTCCCTAAAGAGAGCAATATGATGTAGATCAGAGACTAGAATTGTCTTGAGAGGAAAAAAGTTTGTAAAAACTATTCAGACATCATTAATTATTTTAAAAAGCATAGGAGAAAACTGTAAAGTTTATAATCCTTTAAAATAAAAAGAAACAGTTAATTTTTAATCTAAAGTTAGAAAAAAATAAAACGGTAAACAAATGAATGTCCACTGGTATTCTTAAACATAATTTCTTCCAAAGTTTCCAAAATAAATCATTTTTATTTTATACCTCAAAATTATATCCATTCCAAATTTCTCAAATGTTAGAGGTGGCAATTTGATTCAGAGTACAATTAATGAAAAATATAAATAAAGGTTGGAGCAATTTTAAAGAGGAGTTACTTGGAGATTATGACTATACATTATAAAAACCTTAGTATTTTATATAGAAATAAAAGGGAAGTAAAAGATATATAGGAAAATAAAAAGGCATTTCTCCTTAAACTTGTATATTTGCATAAAATGTTAATATAAACATATTTTTAAGAAGAGGACAATAAGAACTTCCTACTCAAGCCAATTTTCTTTAAACCAAACGTATAAATGGGCGTCTAGTAGATATAAAGTCACCATCATAATGCACGCCATTTAAATTTTTTAAAACTACCAGACCAATATTCCTGATGAACATAGACACAAAAAATCCTCAACAAAATATTAACAAACCAAATTCAACAATACATTAAAAGGATCATATCCCATGATCAAGTGGGGTTTATTCTAGGCAGGCAAAGATGATTCAACATCTGAAAACCAATCAATATGATACACTGATTAACAAAATGAAGGGTAAAAATCATATGATCATCATATGACACCAAAAGCAAACACAACAAAAGCAAAATAAACAAGTGCAACTACATTAAAATGAAAAGCTTCTGCACAGCCAAGAAACCATCAACAAATGAAAAGGTAACCTACTAAATGGGAGAAAGTATTTGCAAACCATATACCTAAGATGGGGTAAATATCAAAATATATAAAAAGAATTCACACAACTCCATAGCAAAAAAACTAAACAAATAATCCAATTGAAAAATGGGCAGAGGACCTGAATAGACATTTTTCCAAAGAAGACCTACAGGTGGTCAGCAGGTACATGAAGAGATGCTCAACATCACTAATCATCAGGTAAATGCACATCAGAACCACAATGAGATATCAACTCACAGCTGTTAGAATGGCTATTGTCAAAAAGACAAGATATAACAAGTGTTGGCATAGATGTAGAGAAAAGGGAATCCTTGTGTAATGTTGGTAGGACTGTAAATTGGTGAAGCCACTATGGAAAACAGTATGGAGGGTTCTCAAAAAATTAAAAATAGAACTATGATCCAACAATTCCACTTCTGGGTATTTATCTGAAGAAAACAAAAACACTTACTCAGACAGATATATGCACCCCATGTTTATTGAAGCATTATTTACAATAGCAAAGATATGTGTCCATTGATGAATGAAGAAGATATGATACACAAACACATGCACATGCACAAAGTGAAATATTATTTAGCCATAATAAAGGATGAAGTCTTGCCATTTGCAACAATGTAGTTGGACCTTGAGGGCATTATGCTAAGTGAAACAGTCACAAAGAGTAAGACAAATACTGTATGAATTCACTTATATATGGAATCAAAAAACAAACAAAAAAACAGTTCATAGATACAGAGCAGATTGGTTATTTGCCAGGGGTGAGGGATTTAGGTGGGTGAAATAGGTGAAGGGGATCAAAAGATACAAACTTCCAGTTATAAAATGACTAAGGCATGGGGATGTAATGTACAGCATGGTGACTACAGTTAATAATAGTGTATTGCATATTTAAAAGTTGCTAAGAGAGTAGATCTTAAAAGTTCTCAACACAAGAAAAAAATTTTGTAACTATGTATGGTAATGGATGTTAATTAGACTTATTGTGGTGATCATTTTCAATATATACAAATATCAAATCATTATGTTGTACATTTGATACTAATATAATGTTACATGTCAATTATACTCAATAAAAAAACCCCAAAACTGTCCACCCAAAACAAACAAAACCCAACTTTTGGAGACATTGGATATTTTGCATGCAGGAAGGATATGAATCACCGAGGACCAGAGGGTGTACTGAGATCGGTGCCTCTATGATGGCCCCGAACATTTTTTGCCTCCTCGTAGTCACATCCTTGTGTAATAGCCTCACCTTGGTTATGTGCTGAACTTACTGACATCAACAAACAGAATAAAACAGAAGCAATGAAATGTCATTCTAAAATCAGGTTGATAACAATCTTGTGAGAGACTGTGAAGTAGAAAAATCTAGCTAACTCCTCCCAGATTCTTGGCCTGTAGACACTGTGAGGTAATAAATGTATCTTGCTTTGGGTTGCTAAGGCTTGAGTAACTCAGTGTTCAGCAGTAGATAAATCATGAGGCAAGCCATAGAATGGAAGAAAATATTTTTGAAAATCAATATCAACAAGAACATATTATTTTCCTAATTTTTATTACAGTATGGTGTTATTATTGAGTTACAAGTGTTCATTATATACTCGTATCTGTGCACGAGTCCTTCATCAGATATGTGTTTTGAAAATATTTACTTCTATTCTATAATGTTCATTTTTATTTTCTTAGAGTGACTATTGAAGACAATCATATTTTAATTTTGATGCAGGCCCATTTATCATTTTTTTCCATGTATCATTTTCTGAATTATATGATTCATGATTTTTGTGTCTCGTCTAAGACATCTTTACCTACACAAGTTTAAAAGACTTTTTTCCTTTGTATTGTTCTAGAACTTTTACAGTTTTACTTTTTACATTTAGGTCAATTCTGAATTAAGTATTATAAACAGTATAAATTAAGTTTTCAGGGTCAATTTTTCTCCATGTGGATATACAACTTTCCTGTTACCATTTCTTTAAAAGACTATCATTCCCCTGCTAAATTTCTTAGATACTTTTATCAAAACTCAATCAACAATATTTATGTAGGTTTATGTACGAACTCTCTATTTTATGCCACCAATATATATGTCTTAACCTAAGTAATACCACACTATCTTAGTTATTATGGCTTTACAGTAAATCTTGAAATCAGGCAGTTTAAGTCTTTCAATTTTGCTCTTCTTTTTCTAAATTGTTTTGGCTTTTCTAGGCCCTTCATATTTCCTTATCAATTTTAGACTCAGCTTGTTAATTTCTGAGAAAAACTCCCCATAGGGTTTTGATGGAATCTAGCATTTGCAATGTTTGACTTGTGGTTGTTTGCTAAAAATTAATAGCATATAGAAGATAATAACTTAGCTTTCAAGATGCTTACTCTAGGAAGATATAAATTATTAATTAGACAGTAATATGGAGAAATATCTTGACCAATTGGATTTTAATCAGATAGTGATTTTCTTCATTAAAATACATAAATCCAGCAACAATTCTTAAATATAAGCAATATAATGTTATTTAACTCCCTTTCTGTATCTATCTACTTTACATCATTAAAATGTCTTCCTCATTAGATTACAGGTGAAAATTAAAATGTTGGTGCAAATTAACAGGACTTGCTATAATAAGCATAGCATAGACCTTCCTTAATGTTCTTAATATTCATTAATGCGATATCAACACATTTTATTTATATATTATTTTTCATTAAAAACATAATTAGCACTCTTATTCTTCTCAGATGCACCACTTAATGACTTTGATGATGCAATTCTCAAAAGAGAGCAATATATAGTTCTACGTAGCTGAAAGCAAAGTTTCCTTTGATAGTTTGTCTCTTTAGCAGTTTGAAAAGAGTATATAATTTTCATAAAACATTTATGCTTTGTTTAAATTATAGGATACCAATTTCACAATATACATAAAAAAATTTTTAGTTTTAAGTAAACACATTCATTTGTCAACAGTCACAATACACCTGTCACCTCTTTTGGTCCACATTTATAATACATAACCTTAATATAGAGGCATCACTGAATACTTGCACCTCCATTGGCTAGAATGACAAGGAAATCATATAGAATGAAACCCAGAGAAATATATGTAAGTATTCTACCTTTTGGGGAGCAAAGGCTTTGAACTATCTCAGCCTGGCACTGTTTCTATTGAATGAGCTGAAAAGGGCAGGCAGAGGTCCCCAGGACACTGGAAGGGGTGTTTATAGGTATATTAGGTTATCTGTTACTGTTTCTCTGGATGATTAATATGGGATTGCCAACTGGCTAATAATTTTTCAGTTAGCATGTCCAGACTGGCCAATATATTTGGAACTCTGACCACTTCTTACTACCGCCACCTCTACTAGCCTGTACCACCACCATTTCTCCGTTAGATCATTACAGTAGATTCCTAACTGAACTTTCCTTGCATTTCTGATGTCCATTCTATACTCAGAAGCCAGAATGAGGCTTTAAAATCATTATTTAGATCATCTCACTCACATCATATATGAAAATAAGCCAAGGTAGATTAAATACCCAGATATGACCAGCAAAATTATAAAGCCCAAGCATATAAAGTGAAGGTGATTTTAAAGAGTGGAAAGGACTTCTTATACAGGACCTAAAAAACACAAACTCTTAAGTAATTCATCAAACTCAAAAATTCATCAATAAATTTTTGATGAATTTTACTATGAAACATAATGATAAAGGCATGTTCATTTAGCTACTATAACTTTGATCTAAACAACCTCCATTTCCAATATAAATTCATAAATAATTATTAAGTAATTAATAATAAAATATAAAAAATACCATTGGGAATACAAAAAATAAATAAGACAAAAAACTCTATTTTCAAGAAGTTGACATGTGCACTAATAATTATAATTCCAGGTAGAGTTTAACAGATTTTTAAAGATAATTCAAATTACTGGTCATTTTTCCCACCTTGTATGTTTTAAAGCACAATTTGCTGTAAAAGTGTTTTCTTCCAATTCCAGAGAATTCAGCATAAAAGATACATTCAATAATTTTTGCATGACTTTTTGTTTGATGTTACCAATCAGTCAAACTTACTAATATGTTTGCAAAGTTGCTTCAAAGTACATATTCATTTCCACTTAACTTCAAACTAACCTAAATAGGGAAATGTATAAAATGTTCATAATAGTTTTTAGTCAACAAACCAGTGTGCTTTAATTATTGTTGCTGAAAGTGTATTGGCATTCCCTCCCTCCATGACTGTATTATTAAAATTCCTATGTAAGCCATACACCATGTGGACCATGCCAGAGGAAATTCATTTAGTATATTATGAAAAGCTGTATTCCTCTCTATAATTAGGACTTTAATGCCAACAAATTAAATCACATTAACCACTGCATCCTGAGTTAGTCACAAAATTATTAACTGCAATACTTAAATTAAACATTTTGTAATCCCTTTTAACCTAGCAAAGATGTTTGCTTTTTTCACATGTTCAGTTATAAGAACAGAATGGTAAATAGCTAATAAATTAGAATTAGGATTATAATTTTTATATCCAGAAAAATTAGGTGGTTTTAATACGCATTTTAGCTTATCCGGATATAACTTAACACTGACATGAAGATGTGACCAGGTAACACTGCGGCATCTGTTCAGTTATATTCAAATATAAGTTGGTAAGTACTGTGCTATATGACCACAAGTTTCCAAAATTACAGGACATAATGTATCACATAATGTAAATGTTCAATAAATATCTTGCTTGCCCTTTCTCTTAAGAAAAAATTAACATATACTCATTTATGGAATATTGTAATAATCTCCGGACTATATTCTCCACCATTGGCTACTCTCCTTTGAATTATCTCAGCATAATGCTGCTTGCTTCTTCTTTCAAAAGCACCCTCAAATGATTTCTCTGAAGAGTCATCAATTCTCCACTGCCTATACGAAAAATGCTTACATCATTATCTTACTTAATATCTTTCATAATCTTGCCAAATAGTTTTTCAGCTATATTTCCCATTAGTGCCTTACAGAAAACTTGCAGTTAAAGATAAGGAGTCTACTTATTGTCACATAACTCACGTGTAATTTACTCAAATCATTGAGTACTTAACTATGTATTTAAGGTACCACTTTAGCACCTTTGTTCATCTAGTGTATATCACATGACATCCTCTGGTGATTCTAATTATTAAAAGTTTATGTATCTTTCATGTCCGAGAAAAGACCCCATTTGTACCATGATAATTTCTTGACCACTTAAATTTAGTAATCTCTACTTGCACCAAGAATCCATATTCTGTATAGTCAGAAATACTGACTTAACATACTTCTTTGTACAGTGTTACAAATTTTTTCATATTGTCATTTCGTTTTGATATTTGTTGGCTTGTTTAACTATAATTCATATGTATAGGTCTTGCAGAAAAAGACCATTAGTCCCTTCAGTGCAAAGGTAAATATGAAATATGAATAAAATATTGTTCCTGCTTTCAAGTTTTTACAGTCCCCAAGTAGACAACAGATGAGCACTCAAATATTTTCCTCTGCTATGTGCTTCAATAGGCATTCAGTATATCAACACACACACACACAAACACACGTGGAACGGTCACACTAACTTCAAGAATGTGCTTCTCTATAATTTGTTTACATTTCCTTCTTTCACTTACTTTCCACATATCTTTAACTACTTCCCTATCTATTGTTCTCTCTTCTGATCTCTAATATCTCCTTTTGCTTACTTGCTGTCAGCTAATGACCTTGGTTCCTATTAAACTGATAAAAACAAACAAACACAATTCCTACTATCTTGTCTACTAGCTTACTTGAATCGGTTTCTGTGCACTTTCCTTTTCCTCCTGTTACTATGGTTAACCTGTTTTAGGTCCTATCTAAGGCCAAACACTCCACTTGTACCCTGAATCTAAGGTTATTATACAGCCATCCCTCCATATCTGCAGATTCTACCAACCACAAATAGAAAATATTTGGGGAGGAAAATGTTACTTTGTTGCTAATGAGTTACAACTATGATGACTGCATCTATACTGAACATGTACATACTGTTTTTTTGTCTTTATTCTCTAAACAATACACTATAACAACTATTTAAATAGCATTTACATTGCATTAGGTATTATAAGTAATCTAGAGATGATTTAAAGTATATGGGAGGATGTGCATATGTTATATGCATCTGAGGATTTGGATATCCAAGGGGTCCTGGGACCAATCCCCCTATGGATACTGAGGGACAACTGTACATCTTTAATTTGCCCAGGATACTCTAGTTGTGTGTGTGTGTGTGTGTGTGTGTGTGTGTATATATATATATATATATATATATATATATATATATATATATATATATATGAAAACTTCACTGTCTGTATTTCTTTTCATGTTACTATTATTATTTGTGGGGTTTTTTCATGATTATAATGGAAAATGATTTCATTGTATAGAGGAGGAAAGTGTTAACAAATGATCTGCTCTAGGTTTCAGATAAGCTAAGTATGCTACTATCTCCATGTAGACTAATTCAGTGATCAGTTTCCTCTCTTTGACTTGTCAGAAGAGTTCAATATAGCTCCTCACTCCCTCCTCCTTGAACATTCTTTCCTTCGGGACATATTCTCTTAGTGTTCCTCCCCCTTATCAACTACCACTGTTTAGTCTCTATTTCTGGTACCTCTTCATCCAACTGACCTCTTACTGTTGGAGTGCTCACCTCAGATCTTATCTTGTGTAAGCCAACACTTACTCCCAAGGCTATCTCATCCAGAATCAAAGCTCTTATTAAAATATAATTTTTAAAGTGATAAAATTATGATTCTTGAATATATTATTAAAATAGACAAATCTCTAGTTAGCATGATGGGGAAAAGAGAATAGAAACAAGTGATAAAGTATCAATATAAGGGATAGTATAAATTAAAGGGTAATAAAAAGTTATAAAAAATTATGGCAACAAATTTTATAACATAAAAGAAATAAACAAATTACTTGAAAAGTACAAACTATCAAAAATCTGGAAAAGCATGCAACATTTTGTACCTACATTCTTCCACCAAAACAGAGCTCTCTATTATTTCTGAGCCCCCAGTGACTCTCAAGTCAACTTGAGAACTTCTCCTGTATCTGAAACTCTTATCATCCTAAACTGATACACTAACCACACATATCTTTAAAAATTTGTTACAATTTGGGCCAGCCGAGTGGCACGTTGGTTAAGAGCTGGCTTGGGACGCCAGCTCTGAGCAGCAGGGCCCTGGCTCGGATCCCACATGAGGGCCAGTGACACTGCCCTCTACAGCTAAGATGGTGAACAACAGCTCGACCTTGAGCTGGGCTGCGGTGAGTCACCAGCGACGGCGTAGGCTGCAACGCCTGCTGCAGTGGGCTGCCATAAGCTACTGTGTGTGGCTGGCAGCCAGCATGAGCGGCTGGCGCTGATCTGCCTCACCCGGGAAGAGCACAATGATAATACCAACATGGGCCAGTGAAGCAACGTCCTCCACAACTAGACTGAAGAACAAAAGGACAGCAACTTGTCTGTTCCCATTCTCCTATTCTCCAACACTGTTCCCCTCCCCCAATTCCCCAATAAAATCTTTTAAAAAATAATTTGTTAAAATTATAACTGATTTTTTTCTCATCTATATTTATGGCAGTCAGCTCTCACATGCTCTAAGTTGAAACAGTTCCTGTGAGTTGTCTCTCCTTGGAGAAGCTTGCCATGAATTAAAGAAATATGTTCTACAAGTTTTCATTCATAAAATTTCTATGAGTTACTCTAGAGAAGGTCCCTTATATTTCTTTTTCCTTGAATTAGAAAATAGAACTTTTTTTTTGTTTAACATAAATGTTAAACAAACATTTAGCATTTTCCCACTTCAAAGTAAGAAACCTTGTTCCTACATGAGAGAAATATATTCCTATACTAGTCCAAGAATGAAGGGGGGGGGACAACTTATTTTAATCTTGGTGGAGAAAAAAGCAATTGGAATGACAAAAAGTGGGCTTAATAACACCACAATTTTATTTGCACTTCAAAAGAAATGGGCTTTCCACACAAGTATTAAATGCTTTCTTTTTTCTTCTTAAAGAAAATAGAACATAATGCTGAAATAATAGCCAAACTTAGAGTAAATGGAGGCACTTATCAGATTTTATGGACAGCTGTTTACTGCCTGACATTTAAAATATCAGGTTTCGAATTTCTGTCTCAAAATGCAGAGAGTATATAGCAAAGATAGTTTATATTGCTCAGATTGAAGCATCTGTTGCTTTATTGTTATCTGACAGCACCACAGCAATCAATAGATTGCCTTAGCAGTTTTGTGAGGATAATTCACCATAGAGAAGCAATCGCTTTTCCTCCTTCATGTTTTGCTTGTACTCTCAGCAAAGCCTTCCATGAATTCCCTGTTTAAAATCGCAGCTCACATTCCCGACCTCCGGCACTCCCTCCTTATTTTTCTCCGTAAGACCTGTGAGAATTGAAACCATTTACAGTAAACCCACAAAGCTGTGTATATTAATATGACTTTTAGTTTTCCACTGAATTCATCAACACAATCAAGTGGACATGAAGAGGTTATGGCTTTTGAGCTTTTATTTGTTGCTGTGTTTTCCAGGAAATTCTTGCTCAGGAAGAGGAAAGTTACAAATAACATTATTATTCATTTCAGGAACTTCCTGAGAAACCTATTTCACTTACTATTAGGCTATTAAGCTTTTCAATCAATAATTTCAAATGATTGTTTTCTCTTCTAGAGTCTTCTAAACCCTTTCCTCAAAATCTTCACTTTGCTGTATCCATCAGGCCTAACCTACTGTGTCACAATCTTAACCCAATCCTAATCAAACTATAATACTGAAAAATTTCACAACTCTGGCTTCTCTGCTCTGACTTGCGAAGGCTCCTCTATCTATTGCTCCCTCTTATGACAGAAAGAAATGATCTCACCTTTGTCTTATTAATAAGTTATTTCCATGGTATTTGGAGGAAGCAAGAATTTAACATTTTCAATATATTATATATTTGTTTATAATCTGTGTTTCCAACTAGAAAACAAAATCCTTAAGAGTAATTTGAGAGACCTAAAATTAAAGACACCAGAAACATAAGGTATGAAGCAAGAAATAAGACCATAAGCCTAGGGAAGAAATCATATTAGATGGTCGAAACTTATTTCTTTTAACATTTGAAGAGAAATGTTGTATCTTGGGATTTACTCTCTCTGCATTCTAACATATCTTGATTATAAAAACTGCTTAAAAACAGAATGAAACAAAATGCAAAAAAAGCTCAAACGCCATGAGCACTTTGTGTTCACTTAAAGGTAAATAAGGAAATGAGTTAGAAACCATAAATTCTATCTTCTTCTGTAATTGAACCATATGAAGAAAGGAAGACAGTAGTCAGCAAATAAATTATTTAGGGACCATCATATTAATCCAGGGGGGAAAATGTGAGGATTATTCAAGTGAAAGGCCAGGCTTAGAAACCGCCCTTTTGCTCACACGCTTTTCTGTAGCACTATGTATGTTCTAGCTATGCACTGCTTTCTACGAGTGATGGATGGGGTTAATGGGAGACCATGAGCATGCCAACTGCCAATGTTCCATAGTGAAGAATTCAAAAACATTGAAGAACAGTTAAGAACAATACAGGATGCGATTGATGGGACTTTCTCCTAGCCCTAGCTTCCCGCCATCCCAGTAGAGGGTGGAAGTTGGGGAGAATATACAAGTTTATTGCTTTCATTTAAGAGAATACGACACTCACTGTTTGGACAGCCACATTTTCACCAAGGGGTAAGATATAGAGTTTTCACAGGTATTCTGAAAGCCATGGCTGCCTCCCTATATCTAATATCTCAAAATACAGAAATATTTTAATTTTAAAGATAAAGTAATAATTTTGGTTATTAGGCCAAAAGATCACCTCATGTATTTTAGAAAGAAAAATCTGGCTTATATCAAATTTCTCTACATCAACATTCAAAATACATGAAGACAGGGGTGTACATATTTTGGGTGTATATACTTTGGGATGGATGTTTGTATGTGGGAGAGTAGCCAGAGGATTGACTGCATAAAAATATTTTAGAATTAGGAAATATTAATATTAAGAAAACAGTTCATGATTTAACAGTAAAATGGGCATAGCTAAAGAGAGAATTAGTGAACAAACATCACAAATGAGTATACTGACTGCAGCACAGAACAAAAAGAGAGAAATACAGATAGAAGTGTAAGAAATACACAGGATATGATGGAAAAGTGCAACATAAAGTATAAATGAAGTGCTAAAACAGAATGAGGCAGGAGAAATATTTAAAGGATTATGATTAAGAATTTGTAACACTATTAATAATAAAATAATCCAATCCATATGTTCTATAAGAACTAGGAGCACCAAAAACTGGAAAAACATGACAAAACCCAGTATTATGCTATCATAGTAAAATTGCTGGGAAAAAAATAAATAAGAAAGATTTTAAAAGCAGCAAGGAAAAAAGATACACGTAGTCAGTTCTGCTATAATGAGGCTTATGTGTTCCTATAAACAATTGTGGTAAATACATAAATGACAAAATTCACAGGGACTATAGGTAAATAGACTTACAGGCACATCACTCAAAAATCCTGTCAGTGACACTTAAAAAAAAATAAGATGGGAATCTAGCAAAAATATTAATACAGTCTTACACACATTAATGATTAAGAAATACATGCTTCAATAAATATGGCACTTTGCCCTGAAAATTGCCCAAAGTTTACTTGTGAAGGGGGTGAGGTATGGGAAGAGTTGCAGCTGTTACACAATCTTATTGAGGTATTTAAAAATGAAGTAGCTCTCTGTGATTATCGGTCCTTTCAGTACCTATTTTATAGTTATTTTGAGTACACAGTACAAGAAAATCTCTTAGAAAAATGCCTGACACTTTATAATTGTTCACCAATTGTCATTAGTCATCAAGGAAATACAAATAAAAACCACAGTAAGATAGCACTTCATACCCACTAAAATGGCTGAAATACAAAGGACTGACTATACCACTATATTGTCAGTCTGTCAATGCTGACAATGATGTAGGACAGCTATAATTCTTTTATTTCAGGTGAGAGTTTAAATGTTACAACTACTTTGAAAAACTGTTATATGATTAAATATATATTTATACTATGACCCAGCAATAGGAACTTACCCAAGAGTACAGAATGTATATGCTCACAAAAAGATTTGTAAAACGAATATTTATAGCATTTTTATTCATAATAGATAAAAACGGGAAACAACACAAATGCCCATTGACAGG
Source organism: Hipposideros armiger (assembly GCF_001890085.2). Classification (NCBI taxonomy): domain Eukaryota; kingdom Metazoa; phylum Chordata; class Mammalia; order Chiroptera; family Hipposideridae; genus Hipposideros; species Hipposideros armiger. The sequence goes on along the minus strand of NW_017732022.1, from coordinate 304,849 downwards.
AGAATGAATATGAAAATTTTGGTATATTCTTACACTGTAAAACTAATAAAGTAATAAATAATATAAACTATTGATTTGTGCAACACCGTAGAATATTTTAATAATTATCATAGATATGGGCTGGGCGTGTGGCTCAGTTGGTTAAGAGCTCACTCAAGAGTTTGAGCTCTGAGCAACAGCGGTTCGATTCCCGGCCCAAGTTGAGCAGCTGCTGAGCTGCCAACAGGTGGCAGGATGGCTCAGCTTAAAAATAATAATAATAAAATAAAAAAATAAATAATTATCATAGATGACTTTTTCAAAAAACCAAAGCACTGAGTGAAAGAAGCCAGATGAAATATATTTGATGATTCAATGTATACACAGTTCCAGAATAGGAAAATTAAAGCTATGCTGGTAAAAATCAGATCAGTGGTTACCCAGAGGTCAGCAACACGGTGTTGAAGGCAAAGGATCAGGAGAAGATTTCAATGATTATAGGGATAATTTTTATCTTGATTGAGATTGTGATACCACAGAGTATAAATCTGTTGAAACTCATTACACTGTTTCCTAAAATTTTATCTTTTTAATTTATGAAACCTATACCTCAGTAAAATTAATTTTTAAAAAATCTGAAAAACCCCAAATGCCCATCAAGAGGTGAATGGATAAAACTGTTCAAGTATACTCATATAGTGGAATATTTCTTGGGCATAAAAATGAATGAACTATTAATTCATAAAACAACATGGTTAAATCTGGAAAACACTGTGTTCCACGTAAGAATCCAGATAAAATAGAGAACATGGTGCATAATTGCATTGACATGTATTTCTAAAATCAGGTGTTAAAAGTTCAAACTGTGGCTGCTTTAGGGATTGGACAGACAAGGGGAAAACTTCTGAGATGATTGGAATGTTAAATTTCTGAGATGATTGGAATGTTTCATATCTTGATTTGACAAAGCTCATCAAATATACAATTAAACTTGTTGATTTTCTTGCATGTTGATTATACTTCAATAATAAACAAGAACATACACATCCATGGAGGTATATCTGAAAAAAATTAGGCTTTTTGGCTATTATTTCCCTCTCTAAATATATTCTGATATTTCAGACAGTATTAAATGCCTAATATATACATAAATAAACACAATAAAAATACTAAAAGTTCAAACTACATTTTTGGTAGTTTTAAAATACTATGTAAGCTAACTGAAATGTCAACATGAAATTCAAGTTCTCTGAAAATTAATTCAAAGTTGAAAAGAATGGGGAGAAACATTCGGTTAAATAAAACATGAATGATTAGAGTTCTTAGATGGAAATATATAAATAATAAAAAGATAGAAACTTCTTTCTTTCCTGATAACTGAATATACTGATTTACCACCTCATAGAAACTAAAATAAAACAAAATATCAATGCACAGTATTTGCTTGAAGTTTTGAGTCAGCTTCACAAAGGCAACCTATTGTCTTATATATCAAGATCTAATCATGCAGTTCAGTGGTCTGCATCTATGACTTTATTGCTTAAGAGAGAATTTTGGCCATAACTATAACTAAAGACTAAATTGGCGCTCAAGTCAATGCATCATTTGTTTAAACTTTTTTTTTCCACTCATGATGACATAAAAATTACTAGGCAAGTAATGTCTAACTCTCTATAATGCTCCTTTTTTCCATTTCATTAAGTAGTTTTAAAAACATGCTTACAAACCAATAATTCCCCTTTAATCCAACATAACATTTTCCTGTTTTCTCTGAATTTTAGATTATATTCACATTTTAGGGAGAAAGATGGGAATCGTTTCAAATACAAGTTGAAAAACCCTAGCTTGCCTCCCAGAGGAGTGTGCTTCACACCAAATGTCTGTGGGTCCCGTCTCTCCTTCATGTTGTTCATCAACTGTGGCCCACAATTTCAGACTCCCTGCTGTTGCCAAGTCTCCTGAAATACTCCAATTGTTTCCACCAACCATTTATAATTCAGTCTAATTCATGTCATCTAATTAATATCCAGACATATACATTCTATTTGCGGTTGTAACAAGCTCAGCAAAGAGGGAATTCTCTAAATCAGTAGTTTTTAATCATTTTGGGGCTGACAGATGCTTTTGAGAATGTGATAAAAGTATGAACTAACTCTCCCAAAGAAAAACATGTGCACACACACATGTGCATGCACACACACACACACACACTTATTTATAGATATATATATTGGATATATGCACATATGTAAATTATTGAATATATTATTATGAAAATGTGTTTATTATTAACAAGTGCAGGGATCCTCAGTGGGTTTCCTGGTCACCAGACTGAGAAATCATTCTTAAGCAGGCATCCACATTTCGTTTTATCTATGCTGGGCACTAGTGCTTTGGCAGGTTCAAATTTCTCTGTATACCATTATCTAAAATAGCTTTATATTGAAGTTTTACAAAATTGTCAGGTTTATTAAGAATAAAAAACTTTGGAAAGATATGCAGAATAGTAAATGATATAGATTGTAGTTCTAATATCAGTTTCTAAAACACTAACAATATAAAAGCTATCGTATAAAAACTATGGAGGAACTAGGAGAAATTTTGATAATGTTAAGACCAGGAAAGCAGGAATATTTTCCTCCCCTGATGCACTAAATGTAATGAAGTCCTTTGTTCTTCTTCAATTTGGAGAAGCTTCTTGACACTTCTTTATATAAGCAGAAAAAGAAGATCACCTCGGAACAATCTTTGTTCTTTAGAGAACTTTGACAAGCTCTGAGTTTACACAAATTTAAATAAAATAAACACTTTGTGCAAAAAAAACCCCAAAGTTTCTCAACATAGCGTGACTGTACTATGCCTTGTTATTAATAGTCAGGAATCAGAAGGGAATGGACCTATTTATGTAAGAAAACTAGAGGTCTTCCTGGTGGCGAGAGTGAGCAAGGTAGCTGATCAAACACAATGTCCCTCTCCCTAAGGTTCAAAGTTCTCAAAAATCTGTCAGATGGATTTGGGTATTCTTGATTATTTACTATGATTTGCTATCATAAATGACATTAATTGACTGACCATGAGAGAAAAGAGTCAGAGTTATGATGTAGGCTTAACAAAAGGACAGGAATTTCCTCACACAGCTTATGCTATCTGGGAAGTGATGTGTAGACCTTGAAGTTCAGAGTTGGCAAATTATAGTGGTCCAAGAAAGGTCCTCTGTTACCTACAATTAGTTCCACTTCTCTGAGTGAACCCTGATGGAATTTGGCACTGAGAGTGACTCTAGCGAAACAGACTCCTAAGGATGAGTTCTCTGAATTGTTTCTAGAATTTATAGAATGAGATCTCTGATCTGATTAGATATAAAAGCACTAATGAGTCTGCTCCCAGTGGTAAAGGAGGCATTGATAATAGGCTACAACAGGGGCAGGCAAACTTTTGAGACAGACGAGCCGCCAGGGGTCGGCTAGTGAGCCACGTGTGGCTCTTTGGGTATATACATGTGGCTTTGAAGTAAAATTAAAAATGAAAATAAAACTATCATAGTTTCATTTATAAAAATTTTAAAGGATATTATTCACATAATGGTGATTTCATTTGTTTTATAGGTCTCGCAAAACTTCAAGGGATAGGATTGGCTCTTCCAGCGGTCAGCAAACTTTTGAGATGAAAAGTACCCAAAGAGCTGCAGTTTGCCGATCCCTGGGCAACAACATCCCCTGTAAAATAATTACTCACGTTATCATGCTAAGATATTTGTAATCAAGTGTCCACAAAAGGCAAAGCTCTGGGTGATTATGTATTTGCTCCCATAGATTATTTTAGTGAACATAAGCAATGCAGATAGTTGGTTAGTTGTTTCAACTGCACTGGGAAGCTTGAAGAAAAATAAAAAGGACAAGCAGCTCAGAGCTTGAAATTTCTAGTTTAAAGCCTTGCATAAGGGACATGAAAGCCTCTATGACTTCCCTGACAAAAAGTCTTCTTCCTGTAGTCACAGGACCAATACTTCTGAAAACCAAACAAGCAAATTGAACTCCTAAAGTTGTGAGGCCTCTTTTGTTCAAGTTAGGGCATTGATTACAAAGGAATGAGGTTCCAACAATTGGAATGGGGTTAGAGGACAGATTCCAATGAATATGGGAAACTTAAAGCAGACTGAGAGAATTGCTCAGCTGTGAACATGTGTTACATTTCCTGTGAAAGGAAGTATGACTCAAAAGGGCCCAGAAGGTAGAGCTCAGAACCTTGGAAAATTATCCCCAAGCCTTCAGACCATTCAACCAACTTCCAGTATTATTCTGTATGGATTTCAGAAATTCTATGGGCCAGTGATTCACTGAAACCTCCTGTTTCTCGCCTTTAAAACAGGAATGTCTGTAGTGGTTGTCCTATATCCATCACACCATTGTATGTCAGGGGTATGGAGAGCACTTAACTCATCTGTTCAATTTCACAGATCAAACGAACTGTGCTCAAAGAGCTGCACTCAAGAAACCATATCTGAAGAGCTTCGTCAACACCTGGACCTGATTTTAAGGAAAGATTATAGAATTTGAGCTGATGCTATAATGAGATGAAACTTTGGGCAGCTTGGGAGGGAGAGAGTGTATTTTGTATGCAGGAGAGATGTGAATCATTGGCGGCCAGAGAGCAGACTGTGGAAGCCAGCATTCAACATGGCCCCCGATCATCTCTACTTCTGGAAATTCAGTCTTTTGTATCATTCCCTTTCCTTGTGTATGAGCTGGATTTCATGACTCACTTCTAATAAATATAACATAAGTAATAATATATCACTTCTGAAATTAGATTATAAACATCCAAGATGTGCTCTTACTCACTCCTTTTGAGAACATTTGGTCTGGGTGGAGGCAGCTGCCATGTTGTGAGGTTTCTTGTAGCAAGACCCACGGAGAGAGGCCAACCTCCAGGGATGAATTAAACCCTCAGCCCAACTGCCACAAGGAACTGGGGTTTGCCAAAAATCTTGCGAGTGACTTTGAGAGCATATTTCTACTCTACAAGCCTTCAGATGAGAATGCAGGCCTAGCTCACAGTGTGGCCACGAAGTCATGAGAGCTCTTGAACCACAATTATCCATTTAAGCGGCTACTGAACTCAAGATCCACAGGAATTGTGAGGTAACGTTTGCAGTTTTAAGCTGCTAAATTTTGGAGTAATTTGTAGCACAATATGTACTAATATTGTGCTTCTAAAATGAATAAACAGCATTCTAAGAGCTATAGACTATGGTTCCAATAGCGCTATCTTATGTTTTCCACAAAGCAACTGAAAAGTCAACCTAGCAGCCTTTTCAAGGGAAGAATATCTTTTCTGCTCTGGTATCCATTATATATGTTGCTCATTTTCACTGATACTCCTTTATGGATCTAATATTCTTTTATTTCTTCACATCATCACTATTACAATTCCACTTATTTGTTTCAGTGCCCTTACTATTAAGTGTTAGCCTTAGCATGTCCAATGCTGCAAGTACATCTTAAGCACGGGATCTATATCAGTTCATTTTCAATGCAGAGTCTATTTCTAACGTGTTCTACAAAATACCAGCTATCGGCTTTACTTGTTAACCTTGCAAATGACTGTGATCTGTTTGCTTGGCCTTGCAGTTCCTTCTGCAGACTAATCAGTCCATCTTTAATTTATATTTTTTCAGACAGTTGTGTCATTTCTGCATGCTGGGGCAAATGTGAGTTTTTATTCTTATTCTCATTATAAGTAGTAGGAAAAGGGAGGAAAAATGCGCCTGTAATCTTACACATATATGTAATAGTTCTTTTACTAAAAATTCAGAATGAGCATCCTCCAGGTTTTAGTCCCAATTTATGCCTGTTGTCCCAGCATCATTGTTAGCACATCCTTTCCTACTCTAGAAAGTGTCCAGATATAAATGATAATTTTTTACAACTGCATTTAAAATCCAAATTGTTCAATCTAGAAAGGCAGTGTTGAATCGTGATAAGGAGTGCCAGTTCTGTCACCAGAAGGATGTAATTGAAATCCTAATGCCACCTTTTTTCAGGCTTTGGCTCTCAGGCAAATTACTTGTCTGCTCCTCATCTCCAAAATAGAAAAAAACCAAGTAACAGGAACTCATACATTTGTGATAAGCATTCAATAAGTTACTAGATATAAAATATCCTAGTATCACAATAAAGCGAGTCATAACCTTTTTGCTGATAGAAAGTCTTTCCTTCAATTTGTAAAAAAATAAAATAAAATAAAAAATGCAACACCTGTGAAGCACAATAAAGCAAAGTATAATAAGACAAGGTATGCTTGCAACTGTACTATAGTAATCACTCAATAAATGGTATTGTGATGGTCAATTTTCTGTGTTAATTTGACTAGGCTGTGAAGTACTATTATACTTGATTAAATATGATCCTCCCCCACTGAGCTGCCAACAGGTGGCAGGATGGCTCAGCTAAAACAACAACAAAAAAATATCCTGGGCATTTCTGTAAGGTTGTATTTGGATGAGATTGACATTGGTAGACTGAGTAAAGCAGATTGTCCTCCCTAATGTGGGTGGGCCTCATCCAATCAATTGAAGGCCTAACTAGAATAAAAAGGTTGACCCTCCCCTGAGTAAGAGAAGATTCTTCCTGGCTGACTACCTTCAAAGTGGGACATTGGCTTTTTCCTTACTTTGAACTTGAACTGAAAAATCAGTGTTTCCTGAGCCTTGAGGCTGCAGGCCTTAGACTAAAACTACACCATTGGTTCTCTAGGACTCCACCTTGCCAACTCACCCTGTAGATCTTGGGATTTGTTAGCTTCCATAACTTTGTGAGCTGATTCCTTAAAATAAACCAACCAACCAACAAACAAACATCCTACTGATTCTGTTTCTCTAGAGAACCCGGACTAGTACAAGTATTAAATATGCTATGACAAAATTGTTTAGTAACCAACTGTATGTGAAAAAAGGAAGAGAACACATTCTTCAACTTTTCCACCTGTAGCTTTTTCAAAAAAGGGGAATTTAACACTGATCCTGAGCAAATCAGTTTTTAAAATGTTTTATAGGGAATGTGATCAAAGTAGCATAGGTGAAAAAGAAAAGCAGAATGCTATCATTCAGGGGCTGGGTTCTCAGACTTTTGTTTTGATACAATGATAGAGATGATGATGATGATGGCTATGGTTATGGAAATCAAAAAATTGTTACAGTCATCATCTCCCTTGAAACACAGTTACCAAGATTTGAATCCAGCTGTGAGGTACACAATATTTTAAAAAGTCAAAGAAACAACATGTTCCTCATCATTAAATACAAATTATTCAAATTAAAATAATAATGAAGCACAATTTAACCTATCAGAATAGCAAAGTGTTTTGTTTTGTTTTTCAAATAACAATAACTGGTTTGGAATAGTATCCTGTGAAATGGGTAGTTTCTTAAGTATAAAGCAATTATAACCTTAGAACTTTAAAAAGGCTTATCTAGGAAAGTAATCAGACATGCACACACAAGAAACAAACAAACAAAAAATTACTCTAGTCTTATTTAAAAAATTGAATAATTGAAAAAGCAATGATTATTCAAATTATATCACACTACTTTAGAGAATACTATGCAAGTATTAAAATTACCTTTATGAAAAACTTCTAATGCCATTCCAAAATAATGTTAAGTGATAAAAGATCAGGATACAGTACAATTGCAACCAAATTTTTTTTAAATTCTATATTAGGCAAATAAAGCATAATATTAATTTATTTCTGGGTTAGATCATACTTTTTTATAATAACATCCTCAAAATTTTAAAATATATTTTCTCAAATTTTCACCAATATGCACTACTTTAATTACATGAGGAAGGGAATAAATTACAAATATTATAGACAAAAAACAAAAAAAATGGTCTGCTTATTTGTTGTTATATATTTTGTGCCCAGCTGCATGTCTATAGGGGACTTACAATCTGACTGAGAAATAAATAAAATATGTACTGAACAAAGATGGTTGGTATTTGCCATGTTGACTTTAAAGCACAATAGGACTGAATGCAATCTCTTGGGCTATGTGAGCTAGGCAACATCTGTCACTTTGAGTGCCAATTTTGCAGAAAATATAACATCAGGAGCAAAGTAGAAACTTGTATCTCCCACACAGCATCCATAATATGAACACTGGGAGAATATGACTGAGTGAATGCATCAAAGTACTAAATTATTGTAAGTGCAATTATTTCTTAATCTTCACAGTAATAATGACATTTCATTGAACTTTAAATTCTTGGTTGTTTCCTCGAATATAAATTAGTAGAAGTACAAATTCCAACAATTTCAACTTACTATATGGTCCTAAGCAAAAGTCTCCATTAAAATCACCCATAAAGGATAACCATTGTGAATAGTTCATGTTTCTTCCTCTAAATGTCTTTCTAGGTATCTAAACCTCTCTCTCTTTCCCTCTTTGTCTCCCTCTCTTTCATCAGTTCTATGTTATAGAAACTATAAAGTGACTTTTTCATTACATACACACACACAATATTTAAATCTATCTATCTAAAATGATGTTAACATAGCCAATAGCATGATCTTTGTAATCATTAACATTGCATTCAAATTCTACTACATACTGACTCTGTCACTTAGAATAAAATTGTGTACATCTCTCAAAACCTCAATTTTCTAGTATATAAAATGCAGATAATGTTGCCTGACTCATAGGATTCTAATAAAAATTCAGAGATAATACATGTAAAGCTCTTAGTACGGTACCTTATATATGAATGCTAAATACGTTCAGTTGTTTTTCAGTTGTTGGTATTATTATTATTTGTTTATATTTTACAACAAATAGTATTTTATACGCATGAAACATTTTCTTCCACTCTTTTCTATGGCAAAATTATCTTATTACAAAATACTTGTTACCAACACATAAGGGATAAACACACCTATGCAAATATTGTTTGAGGATTTATTTTTATAAGCAAAATTATGGATCTAAATTTTTTTCACCTTAAATATTTTAAGTAGTTTTGGCCAATTTACACTCCTTACTAAAATATATGAGAATTACGACAATATTTCTTCTTAGACACACTTATAAACAATAAATATTTTCTTTTAAAAAATTTTTGCTAAAAAAGGAGGTGAAGATTATTGTCTCTTTTTATTTTCCAGGTGTTTAAGCACTTCAGTTGAACTTCACTACATCTATTTCATAATGTGTGTATATTAGAGATTTGAATTTGACAGTACATAACAGAACTCCCAGTACAATAAAATAAACAAATGAGTAATTTAGAGGATTTTTTTTCTTTTTCATAATAAATCAGGAAATAGACAACTTTATGCATTGGGTTCCTATTTTAGGTAGAAAAATAAAATCATTTATATGACCTATCTAAGGAAAGTGCAGATTTCCCCAAATGCCAATCGTTTCTGCTTGGTCTAATTGGCAAGAACTATCACCTGGCTAACTGTAAGGGAGCCTGCAAATACACCTACTTGGGTTCATCGCTGCCAGATCTCAGCTTCCAGCTTCCAGAACTGTGATCAATAAACTTCTGCTGTTTATAAGCTACACTGTCGGTGATATTTTGCTATAGCCCCTTGAACAAACCAAAACAAAAATTGGTGCCTAGAAGTGGGGTTGCTGCTGTAACAAACCCTGAAAAGTGTGGAAGCAGCTTTGAAACTGGGCAATAGGCAGAGGCTAGATAAGTTTTGTGGTGTGTGCTAGAAAAAGTCTATATTGTTGTGAACGGTGATTTGTTGAGGACTCAGGAGAAGAGAAGATCTGCGGAGAGAGCCTCACGCTTCTTAGAGAACACATAAATGATTGAGAACAGAATGAGAAAAACGGGTGGTCAATGCCTTTCCCATCAGGTCTCAGAGGGAAATGAGCAACATGTTTTCAAAACCACAGGCAAGGTGATCCTTGTTATCAAGTGGCAAAGAACTTGGCTCAATTGTGTGAATGCCCTACTGTTTCATGGAAGGTAGAACTTGTGAGTAACAATATATTAGATGTTTGGCTAAAGCTATTTCTAAGCAGTGTTAAAAGAAAGGTTGACTTCTCTTGAATGCTCATAGTAAAATGCAGAAGAGAAATGACCTTAAAAAGTATTGTTAAATAAAAAGGAAGCAAAAGTTTAAAATTTGGCAAATCCTTATTTTGTCCATATTGTAAAAATTGAGAAAGCATGTTCTGAAGAGAACACTAAGAGTGTGACCACCCATCCTTTGAAAAGAAGATTGACAGGGTAAAATCCCAGACCATTCACAATTTTTGACAACTTTCATCCTCCAACAAACTAGACTGGCTGTGATGGGCAGTTTCAATGTGGCCTCATGATGGCCACGTCTTGGTGTTCACACACTTTTGGGTTTCCCTGTCCTTGAGTATGGGTTGAACCTGTGACTTGCTTTAAACCAACAGAATATGGCAAAGGGCATGAAACATACATGATGATGATCTGTGAGTTCATGACATAGGATTGCAGTAATCATCTTTTGGGTTTCTTTCTTCCTGGTTGGCTTTAAGATAGCAATCATAGAGAGGACTCCCACATGGAAGGAATGCAGTCAGCCTCTAGGAGATACTAAGAAGCAAATTCCTCCAGCAACCTGATGAGCTAGAAGTCCATCTTTACTCAGTCAAACCTCAGATAAGACTGTGGCCCCAGCCAACACTTTTGATTGCAGCTTTGTGAAGCCCTCATGGGAACACTGAGTGAAGCTGTGCCCGGACTCCTGAACCATACAGGAACTGTGATACAGTAAGCGTTTGTGGTTTTAAGCCACCAAGTTTGTGGTAACATTGTAATGCAGCAATAGGTAACTAACACATTGCCTTTCTCACAGAGTAGCCTCAGGGAAGCATTCCATGGGAATAAAAGTGCAAGACACAAGATCTCTTAGGTATAGCCTCTGAAGTCACATAACACCACTCTAACCACTTTCTATTGGTGAAAGCAAGTCAGAAAGTAGCCTGATATTCAAAGAGTGGGGTAATAAGCTACAAGCCTTGATGGCAGGAGCAGAAAAATCACAAAGCAGAGGAAAATGGTAGGAACTATTTTAAATATCTTTAAGAACAATCTACCAAAGTCTGCTATCTGATCTTGGTAATATATGTCCTGTCCACATGAGAAATAAACTCATTCCCGTATCTCAAGACCCCCAAAGTCTCACTGAAATGGCTTCAGGTTCAAAGTCCATGAGAGGCAGATTAGACAGGCATCAATGAAACTGCTGAAATAGACCACTATCATTTTAAAGGTTTTAAAAGTTGTGGGGTTTTTTTTCTTTTTTGTGGATAAAGGGAGCCTAGAAGGAAATGATCCCTATTAACCTAACACATTATATACAATCAAAACAACAAATAACTGGATAAGAGCCCACCCCTAAAAAAAAAAGAAACATGTTGCTATCTTCCACCTCAAGTTGACCACTTCTCCTTTCTCTCCAGGCTCTCAGCTTTGTTTTACTTTCTGCCTTAAGCCTTTCCTCTCCATGAAACAGCTCCAACCACTACTGAAATCACTAGTTCATGTGCTTGTCCCTTAGCCAATAAGAGTATAATCTACCTTTCTTAAAAGTGGCAGCAATGACGTTAGCTGCAGGCAAATATATCAAAAGCATGTTAGAGCAGGAAGGGAGAATATAATCACCCGAGCTTATAAATAGGAATTAAGGAAGTATATATAGATTATTGAAGCTTTTTGGTTAATATTGTTATCACTATTTTATTATCTTTTCCTTTAAGTAAAGTAACTATAATTTCAGGCACTGGAATGTGTATGTTTTCAAAACGATGGGCAGCTTCCTTTACGAGAAATACGCTACCTTTCCACTTGCTAGCTTCTATTCCCTCCCACAGATCCTTTCTGTGGGGATGAAAAAAACTGAAGATTAATGTTAAATAAATCTGCCCTATTACTCATATGCTAGTTCAGAGGTTGGCAACGTTCTTTGTAAAGAGTTAGATAGTAAATATTTTAGGTTTCACAGGCCACACGTTGCCTACTGCAACTACCTAACTCTGCCATTGTAGCCTGCAGGCAGCCACGGACAATGTGGAAACACATGGGTGGGCTGTTTTACAAAAAGAGTGGGGCTGGATTTGGCCAGCGGGCGGTCATTTGCAGGCTTCTGGCTTAAAACAGCAGTCGCTTAGAAATATGCGAGCCATATATCTAGTTTTACACGTTTTAGTAGCCTCATTTGAAAAACTAAAAAGCAACAGGTAAACTTAAGCTTAGTGTTACATTTCATTTATCCTGCTATATACAAAATATTATCATTTCAACATGTAATTGATATATAAAATTATGTATAGTCATTTTCTTATCAAATTATTATATTCAATGTATGTTTTACATCTTAATAATATCTTTTGTAAAATATCTCTAGGTATTTCTTTTTTTTTTTTTTGCTATTTTGTATGAACTTCAAAATTTAGTGTGTATCTGATGCTTTCAGCACATCTCAGTTTGGACTTGTTGCATTTACATGCTTCATAGCCATGTGTGTTTAGTGGCACAGCCTTCGAGTTTGAATAAAATGGAAACGACATGAAATATTACCCAAAAGCTATTTCAAGCTTCATTTTGCCAGTTCAATTTCTCTTATGTGTAAATCAGAAGTTTTATGTAGATACTTTAATATTCAACAAGAAAAATTCATATAGTGTTTTTCTCACTTTATCTGACAAGGGGCATATAGAGAAAAACATAGTAAATGATTGTTCTAATTTAGTGGTTCAATATTTTTATAGTAAGTTTCCAAAGTTTTGTAACCACACAAAATAATCTTGTCTCTTGTTAATCATGTAGAATTCTCCTAGAGATTCTACTTTAATGGATCTGGACTTGGCCTAAAAATTTGTATTTAATAAATATCCCATTTTTTTTTAGAACCCAGATATGTTTGTACCAAGTTATCTAGTGAAAACTGCACATGTGCATATACATTGATTTATATAATAACCTGGAAACTAAAATTAAGTGTATCCTTTAAACATCTGCACAAACAAAAACAAACAAACAAAAAAACCCTAATTTCCTTGGTATAAAGTGGATTTTGGAAATTTCCGTCATTCCTTTATGCAACAATCCTTATCGATTCTCTGTTTTATCTGCTTTATTTTCTCATTTGTCCTTTCTTGGTTTTATTTTCCCTTCATTTTCTTGTTATCCTTTACAAGCTGAACTTTTTTCTTCATGTGGCCTTTCTCTCACCATTATGATTATACTATCAACTTTTCACTAATAGATTTACTCTCTTTCCTTTATCCTTACTCTTACTTCCATACTTGGTTTTCTTAGTGTCACCGTATTTCTTAGAACATTCCTCAAAAAATCCCCAACTATGTCCATGACTTAAATCACATCAATAACCAGTTTTCACTTTATGCATTTTGAAATTCTTCTTCAATAACACTGACTGAAGTAGAGCATGAGATTTCATCAATTTGCCATAGACTGTTAAAAATGAAACAGACCATAAAACTAGTTCCTACGCTTAGAGATCCCTGTGCAAGTGGAGAAAAATTTTCACTTACATAATACATTCCAGAATGTTTCCAGAAGATGGGTTACTTGCTGTTTTCTACATCAGTCTTTAACAGTTATAGTAATTTGGCAAATATAAAACCAAGTGATAAATATGAAATACTGTGTAATTTTTAATTGAAGAACAGAAAGAGAACACCAGAGAAAGTAACACAGAAAAATAAAGAAACAGAGATAGGAGTCAGAGAAAGGCAAAGAGGGGTAGACATAAACAAAGACAGAGAAAAACAGAAAAAAAGAAAGAACAAAGACAAAGAGAGAGACAGGAAGACACCCAAAATGAAACAAGAGGAAAAAGCTGGATAGGATAGGAAACAAATGAAAATAACATGATTAACTATCTTTGAATAACATCACTATAAGATATTTTCATCTTCCATATTTTATTTTTCATGTTTCCTACATGTAAGCATCCATTACTTTTATAATTAATTTAAATATATATTTTATGTCACAATAAGAAAAATAATACAGTTTTTGACAATTTAATATAAAGACTAAATAATCTTAGCCATCATAATGTAAAAATATGGCATATATTTACATTCTTGATCTGAAAAAAAAGTGGGTTTTAAATAATAGATGAACCTAAAGAGTTTTATCATAAATATGAGTTTTAATCTCAGAGCTGATTTAACAGAGTAATAATTGAGCTTTTGCAACTGAATCTGAGCTCTCAAAATTTTAAATGCTCTTTTTCTCTAATAAGTAAAGTTATAAGAGTATCTAAAATCTTGCCAGTAAAGATTGAAATAAAACTTTAAATCTATTGCCCTAGAAAACTCTCATATATTATCAAAAGAACAATAAATTAGAAATTCTTTCTAAAACAAATTAAAAAAAGAAGTTGAATATTGAGCTGTTTGAAATATCACAAACTCTTAATATTATATGTAATTTACATTTTATAATATTGTTCCCACTGACTTCCCTAAATTCTAAGGCATTCTTCCTTCAGGGCTTATGTAACTTTGTCTTAAGAATTATGTTACCTAAATCAATTGTTTAGTCACTTAATAAATATGTTTCATGTTTTTAAAATTCTTCCAAACCCTTGCTATAAAATATAATTTAAGATCTTGTAAAATAATATCTACAATCTAGTGTTATATAGGCTCTAGCAAAGGTAGGAATGAAGGACTACATGCAGCATCTCCATGCATCTAGATCAGGGTTTGACAAACTTTTGAGATGGAAGAGCCAGTCCTGTCCCTCACAACAATTTCAAAATTATTCGAGAGCCATAAATATATTTTTACAAAGAAGGAAAATTTAAAAATCCTTTAAAATTTTTAGAAATGAAACTATGATAGTTTTATTTTCATTTTCAATTTTACTTCAGAGCCACATGTATGTACCCAAAGAGCTGCATGTGGCTTGCGAGTCGCAGTTTGCCAACCCCTGATCTATTGGGTTGTTGGAAAAGTCATGACACATGTTTGCAACAGATGGAATTAGTTCATTTTTGGAAGTACTAGAGTCATTTGCATCTATGTTATTGCTATGTCATTTGACAGCTGACAGTTCTAGATTAATTCTAAAAAAGAACTCAGCGATTTGGTTGAGTTTTGGATATTTTACAGGTTGAAGATGGAAGACCAAACTGTGCATTTTTGCCATATTTTACTGTTTTACTTCCATAAAGGGAAGAACATGCCTCAACCTTGCGAAAATTTGCATAAAGTTTATGGTGACAATGCTCTACAAGAACGTCAGTGCCAATGATGGTTCACAAAATTTCATGCTGGTGATTTTTATCTCAATTACGCTCCTCAGTTGGGGAGGCCCACCGAGGTTGATAACGACAAAATAAAGGCATTGATGGAGTCAAACCCATGTTACATGACATGAGAGATGGCAGAAACATTGAACATCCATCATTCAAGCATTCACGACCACCTGAAGAAGCTAGGATACGTAAGCAGGCTTGATATTTGGGTTCTGCATGAACTCAAAGAAGTTCATTTGACGGCGCGTATAAACATCTGCAATATGCTCATTAAATGTGAGGAAAACAATCTTTTTTTTGAAGCAATTGATAACTGGCGATGAGAAGTGGATTGTTTACTACAATGTGGTGTGCAAATGGTCTTGGTCCCAATGTGATGATTCGCCTCCAACGACATTGAAAGCAGACATTCATCAGAGGAAGGCTATGCTCTCAGTGTGGTGGGATTTTAAAGGTGTCATGTTTTCGAGCTCCTACCAAGGAACCAAACAATCAATTTGAATGTGTACTGTCGGCAGTTGGACAATTTGAATGAATCCATCATCCAGAAACGTACACAGCATGTTAATTGTAAAGGAGTTGTGTTCCATTGCGACAACATGAGACCACACACAAATTTGATCACCCGTCAAAAATTATTGGAGCTTGGATGGGATGTGTTGCCACACCTACCATACTCTCCTGACCTTGCACCGTCAGATTTCCACTTGTTTCGTTCTCTTCAAAACTCCTTGAGTGGTATAACGTTCAATTCAGATGAGGCTGTAAATCAGCACCTTGTTCAGTTTTTCACAAATAAAGACAGGTCCTTCTATGAACGAGGAATTATGAAGCTCACTGAAAGATGGCGAAAGGTTATCAAACAAAACAGGCTATATATCATTGATCTTTGTTCATTATATAAATAAATAACCTTTGAAAAACATAGACAAAATACATCATGACTTTTCCGACAACCCAATAGATGAAATTTCAGAAACAGTAGGTGCCCCCAAATATATGATATCTTTAATTAATATAGTGGGTAGTGCATAGCAATTTATCTGGAATTTATGTAGAATTGATTTGCCCTGCTTTTCATAAACTAAAAAGTAATGTTGACATGTCCAATTCTTTTGCATATAACTTGATAATGTATCTTGGGAGATTTTTTTTTTCTGTTTTAAAGGGTAAGTAATACTGTTGGGAAAATAATTTACCAACAAGCAATTTGTAGAACCAATACAAGTTTAGCACATCCTTTAAGGATTTTATATGAATTCTTTCTTTTAAAATTTATTCTGTATCTGATCTTATTTTTTTATAAATTTATTCTATTTAAATCTTCTTTAAATCTTATTATTTTCTGTCCTCACTTTTAACTTAATATGTGAAAACACTGTAACTTGAAATCAAAGATTAAAAAGGTTAAAAAAAAGAACAACAAAAAGTAATTTTTGAAGTATATTAACCTAAGCTCTGAAACAAAAATCTACTCAGTCTTCATATGATAGTAGTTTTAGCACGCAGCAAATTGTATAGGTGCACTTCACCTTCTTTTAAAAGCCCCTTAGTGTCAAAGGAATACGCATAAAGTAAGAGGCCTTCAGACAGCAGCTTTCAGAATGAGAGAATAGGAGAAAGCAGGTCCTTTCATTTTTCAATTCTTTTTATGTCATATACTGTGTTAACCTAACTAAAATCTAGATCAGTCATGATACAAAGATGGTTGGTTTTTACCTTTTATTCATATAACCTGGTGTTGAGTAGATTCAGCCATTAAATTATGAGAATTATCTATAAAAATGAATACAATATAAAAATAATAAGTGAATGAAATAAATGCACAAAAGAAGTCATTCTGATTAATAGCATTTTATGATAATCCTTTAACTATGTAGTATTGGTTTATTACAAGTTGCCTAGGAAACTATTCTAGGAGATTTCATTTTCAGAGCTAAAATGATTTTCCTAATGAAAACAATGGAACTGTAAAGGTATGCAATCAATTCCTCTGCCAACCTTCCTCCCCAAAAGGAAATAATAAATGGAAATCCTGTGTATTTGATGTTGGCTGCTTAAGGCAACCACAGATTTCATATTTAAAAAAAAAAACAATTCTCGGTTTGCAATAGCAGCAGAGGGTAATGCAGTGTTGCTAATATCATTGCCTAGTAATTAAGCAAGCAGCTAAATGAAAAGTCATTGGAACCACATGGTTTGGGGTTAAATCCCAGGTCTGCCATTTAGAGCTAGGTGTTCATGGATAAGTTTTTTTAACTCTCTGTGTTTTAATTTCTTTGTCTGCAGAACTCACAAAATGTCTTGTGCCTGCCTATAGAATAATGTTACTCAGTAAATGTTAATCATCACCGATAAACAACTCTGACAACAGGCTTCCCAACACCACTGTGGGAACATGATCCTGTAGGGTACCTGTTGTTCTTTTCCAGTGTTTGCCAGTTTTCAGATAAGAAAAAAAAGGCAGTTAAGAAACTTACCAGCTCCATAGTCAGGTTGGAGAACTAGGGCTCTAACTGCATCTTCTGAGTGTAAGTGTCCCATCCTACGCCACATCTTGGTTCCTCTCCTGATCAGCATCTCCCTCTATTTTACCCTCGGCTAATCCAGTCCACACCGGCCATCTTCACCATCGTAGTGATTATTGATTTCTCACTTGTGCCAGGTTTGTTATTTTACAGTCATTATCTAATGATTTCTCATAAAACCTCTGGAAATTTGTTATAATTTTATCCGGTATGACAGAGGAAGACACTGAAGCTTTAGAGTGGTTAAGTAAATTTTTCAAAGTCTTTGAGCTAAGTGATAAAACACAGTCGACTCATCTTAAAAAAAAAAAACAGCTTTGTTGAGATATAATTTACATACCATAGAATTCACCTATTTAAAATGTACAATTGAATGGTTTATATATGTTGAGTTATTTTTTTAATTGTGGTAAAATATACATCAGGGGTGCCAAAAAAGTGTATACACATTTTAAGAGATGTTATCTAAAACTGTGTATACATGTTTTTGGCACCCTCTATATAACAAAATTTACCATTTTAGCCATTTGTAATGTACAAAAAAATTCAGTGAGATTAATCACATTCACAGTGTTGTACAGCCATCAATACTCTCTATTTCTAAAAAGGTTTTTACCACCTCAAATAGAAACTCTGTAACCATTAAACAATAACTTCACATCCCCCTTCCCCAGCCAGTAGCAACCTCTAATTTACTATGAATTCTGCCTCTGTAAATTTGCCTATTCCACATATTTCATGAATCAAAACATGAAATCTCTGTGCTTTATGTCTGGTTTATTTCATTTAGCATGATATTTTCAAGGTTTATCCATATTGTATAAACAAAGTCTACAGTAACCTACATACAATCTTTGCCACACCTTTATAGTGGACCTTCTAGATGTGTCTGCCCAGCTCCCTCAGACCTCACACCATCCATAGTAAGAGCAGCAATGATTGTGTGATACGGTCCTGGGCTAAGATTTGGAACCCGACTTGATCAGCAACTAAACACTTCCTCTGAGTAAATTAGAACTAAGAGATTCAAGAGCCTGCTTTCTTAAAAAGAGAAAAGACAAAATCCAAACCTGAGAGAGTAGATACTTACTTGTAATTGTAGAGATGAATGAGGCTGACGTTCAAAAACAGAAAGGGATCAGAAAGCAGACTAAAAGCAGTCGCCTGTGAGGTGGGGCACCTTGCTGTGCTCTAATCCATCCCTGGGGCCTAGCCATATCCCTACTGTTTCTGTGAAAGATTTCAGGATACTTAAAATAAAGTTTCCTTTAAAAGACAGCTCACCAGGAGGGTTATTATTATTATTATCATTGTTTAAAACCTAAAGAGTCTTAATTCAGGCTCACTAGCATCTGTGAATATTTTTCAAAATAAAAATGACAGGGCCCAGCCCAGGAGATTCACACTCAGCTTAAGACTCAGGGGGAACAAATTGGGATGCTGGGCCTTCTCATTATATTTTTTTTTAAAGATTTTTATTGGGGAATTGGGGGGATGGGAACAGTGCTGGGGAATTTGGGGAAGGGGAACAGATAAGTTGCTGTCGTTTTGTTCTTCAGTCTAGTTGTGGAGGACGTTGCTTCACTGGCCCAAGTTGGCACCATGATTGTGCTCTTCCCAGGCGAGGCAGACCAGTCGCCGGCTTCTGGACGGCCGCTCACTGCGGCTGCTGGCCGCTCACGCTGGCTGCTGGCTACACACGGTAGCCCATGGCAACCCACTGCCACAGGGGCTGCAGCCTATGCCATCGCCGGTGACTCACGGCAGCCCAGCTCCAGGTTGAGCTGTTGTTCACCATCTTAGCTGTAGAGGGCAGTGTCACTGGCCCTCATATGTGGGATCCGAACCGGGGCCCTCTGGAGTCCCAAGCCAGTTCTTAACCATCGCGCCACTTGGCCTGCCTGTCATTATGTTTTTTAAAGCTTCACAGATCATTCTGATGCTCAGCCAGGGTTGAACTATATACTATGTGTTGCAGGAAAAAAAAAAAAAATATATATATATATATATATATATATATATATATAAAATAGAACTGCCTCTTTATATATATATATTTCCCCCCCCCCTACAACACATAGTATAGTTCAACCCTGGCTGAGCATCAATGGAATTGTAATAGATAAGTATGATATCAGGGGTGGGAGGACAGTGGATGGGGGCAGTGGGGTTGTTACTTTGTGAGAGTGACAAGGGTAACTATTGCATTGTTCTGTACACCTGAAACTAATAATTATAAATAAATAAATAAATAAATAAATAAATAAATAAATAAATAAATAAATAAATAAATAAGAGAGACAGTAATCCAGTACGTCAAGGAGTTAAGATTTCATTAATTATATTGGACATGCATATCTAAATTAGACTTAAGCATGCTTTCAAAGGAATGTAGCAAATATTTGACCTATGTTTAGAAGTACTAAAAGATAGAGAGGGAAATAGGAAACTGCAATTATAGCAAACTATTTCTTTCAGAATAGTCCATTTATCTCAACCTCAAAGGTAGCTTTCAGCACTACACATTAGAAAACTTTAACCTCTTAATAATACAAAAATGACGATCTTTTAGGTAAGGAAGACATAATTTGAGGTTAAATGAAAGGTTCAAAATATTCAAATCATGCAAATAAATTATAAATTATGATAGCTTCTTGAAATGTTAAGCCCATAAGACTAAAATTTTCATTTGATGTATTGCCTGATCAGGCAATTCTATGTAAATTCTGTGAATTCACAAGGTGATATACAGATGATGTATTACAGAATTGTACACTTGAAACCTATGTAATTTTACTAACCATTGTCACCCTAATAAATTTTAATTAAAAAAAAAACTCACTTTTCAGTTAAAAAGAAAATTCTGTTATCTGCTCTGGGCCATTCTTCTCTGAATTATATGCTATTTATCATCCAGACATTACAAAAAAAGCATAAATTTCTACTGATAATGTATTTTATATATCATTGATGATATTCAGTTTACATTTCCATGGATATCAGAAGATAATCCTAAAAATTAGCAATATATGAATAACCTATTTATCAATATACAATTTGATTCTCAGAGAAAAAAACATAAATGCATAATGATTTTTCTCCATTAACTTATTTATTCCTCACAACTGTCTTAATATGATGAAACATACAGAGATGTTATTTATAAGACTAGAGTCATACAAGGCTCTCAAATCCGAGGCCAACCATTTCCACTTACGTCTCTATTTAAGCATTCATCTATATTTTGTGTAGTATAAAAGCTGCACATTCCTCCTGATTGGTAAGTGAAAAAGACATTATTGCCTTGCCTTAATTGTACTTTATAACCCTGAATTCCAACAGCATTTTTTATGCTTTTGTGGCTATTCAATACTTTTTTAAAATAAGTTATAAACACTCAAAAAAATTTCCCTTTCACACAATAGGACCACTGTTTATAAATTTCAATCAATCTATAAAATCTGAATGTGCAGTTAATAAACTCATATTGATTTAAGAGCCAGAAGATAGAACTGTATCTTCTCAATGAGGAGTTGTCACTACCTCCCAGGAACAAGCCTTCAGCCTTAGAAGCACAGAAATAAGATGTTCATTTGCTGAGTACTTTTTACAAGTTTATCAATCATACACATTTCTATTTTTATGAATTGCTTATTCAATTTTTGTCCCATTTTTCTGTTGTAGTAGTCAGCATTTTCTGATTGATTTGTAATAATATTATACCATAAATTTTATCAATATGTATTGCCAGTATTTTTCCAAATTTCTCACTTTTTTATCTTGTTTGCTTCTAAGTTGTCAGTTTTAAGTATTTATGAGTTCCAAAATATTAGTTTTTTCCTTATTGACTTATTTAGATTGATAACTATTACAAATAGTTATTATAGATAACACAGAAATTAATATCTTTTTTAAAAGCATGCTCTATCAATGGAGATTTGGTCAGTCATCTTTCTTGGTTCTTGGCAGTATATACGCTTTAGCCTTCTATCTTCTTTGAAATTCTTTCTTTGTTTTCCATGATAATATAATCTCCTAGTTTTCCTCTTTCCTCTCTTGCCCCTCCTTTTCCATCTTCTTCAGAGGCCCATCCTACTTTACCAGAAAAATAAATACCGCAATTCCTTAAGATTTGGGGCTAAGACCTCTTCTGACATCATTTTGCACTTGTCACCCTAGGATGCCTCATCCATACTGGTGAATTTACCTGCAATCTTTGGCCTGTTGATTACTTATGTCCTTATATCTCCAGCCTGGATCACTCATCAGAGCCCCATACATATTCAGCTATCTACTTGACACATCTACTAGTAAATTTCAAAGGTGCCTGAAACTCAGCATGTACAAAATCGAGTTCCTTACTCCCCCTCTCCTTCCCTAATGTAGTCCTCTTCCAATATTAGCTAATTCAGTGGATGCTGTCAACATGCACATGAAATTCAGAAATTCAGGAGCCATTTTTGATATCGCACTTTCCTTTAATTCCGTACCAAATGGGTTATGAAATAGAGGTTCAGTTGGATTCACCTATATCTCATTATCTTTGTAAGCTGTCATCAGCTCTTTCCTCGACCACTGCAACAGCTGAAATCAAGAGTCAGTAAACTTTTTCTGTAAAGGGCCATGTAATAGATATTTTAGGCTTTTTGAGCTTTATGCTCTCTGTCACAACTATTAACTCTGAGGTTGTAGTGACAACAGCAGCCATGGACAGTACATAAACAAATGAGCATAGCTATGTTCCAATAAAACTTTATTTATGGCACTGGAATTTATGTGACACAAAATTTTATTTTTCTTTTGATTTTCTTTCAAACATTTAAAAATGAAAAATCAATGTTTAACTCATGCTCCATAAAAAAACTAACAAACAGGCAGCAGGCTGGGTTCGGCCCACTGGTCCCCAGTTTTGTAACCCCTCATTTAAGTGGCCCTCCCCCTTCTACTTGAATATCTTTTCCACTTATTTTAGCTCTGCAGATGGAGAGATATTGTGGAATTCAAATCTGGTTATGTCAAACTCCTGCTCAATGACTTTCCTGTGCTTTTAAGGCAAATGTAAAAGTTTTTGACATTATTTCAAGGCTCAGTAGGGTCAGATTCCCACTTGTCTCTGGTCTTATATCATCTTGATGGACATTTCCTCTCATACTCAATGCATTTCTCTCACCAATATCTTTTGACCAGTACTTTTTAAGTATAATATAAGATAGAGACTCTGATTCTTAATTGTTATGTCCTGTATCACACATATGACATGATTGCCAAGTATGCTGTTAGAAAACATTTAGTTAGAAAAAGCTAGTAAAACTACTTATAAAAAATGAATTTCACATTTTTGCTTTCTTAAAATTTACAAACGAAACACATATTTTCTGGTTGTCAGGTCCTATGTGGTAACTATGCAGTGTCATATAATTATAATCCTCAAGACAGATACTAACTTTATTTCATGTATCAGTAAATCATGCTAAACACCTGGCAATCATAATTGAATACTTTTAATAAGACCATGTAGTAGAATTTACAGATTCGCTCATTGTGTAACAAAACAAAAATGCTTATTACTGTATATTAAATGTTACTATCTATATAAATAATCTGTACTGAATGTCATTTTACATGAGCTTATTTAAATGCCTTTTGACAAGCTGTTATATAATGTCCATAAGCCAATAGGTCAGAAATATGAGATTGTTATTATATTTGACAGTGGACTCTGTTTGGGGCACCCTGCACAATTTAAACAAAAAACACCTCACCTTGCTTCTATACCTGCTGACATTTGACAGTGACAATTAAATGGGTTATCTATGCTAAAGTTTATTAATATAATCATCACATTAAATGGTAAAGATATTACTGGTTATATAAAAATGAATCTCTATAGTCAGAGTTACAGTAATAACATTTTGATTCTTCCTATTAAGAATCATAATTCATTGCTCAAAGTAGTATAGAAAGTTGAACTAAATCTGGAAGTTATAAATTGTGACTCCTCACAATGGCCATCCAATAGGCTAAAAAAATAGATTATGAGAGCTAGGCAACTTAAGAGTTCAATAACTAATGTGATTTAAGGAAAGGACTTAGGGCTGAAAGAACTAGTTAATTAACCTCAGGCAAGTCACATAACATCTCTTAGCCTAAAATATGCCAGGTAAAATGGATTAACAGTAGCAACATCACAAAATAATATGTATTAGATAATTATGTGTGTGTGCAAACATTGTTGTACAGATATAAAATATTACAATGCCTACTATACCATGGTTCATTTGCCTGCACGATAAATCAATCAACCTTTTATTGTTGGATTGCTCTAAAATATAATCAAATATCTGACACAAGCTGAGTAGTAATGCTTTCAAAGAAGGCTTATTCTTTTTTTTTTTTTTTTTTTTCAGAGCCATCCTGCTACCTGTTGGCTGCTCAGCTCGGGCTGGACTCGAACCGCTGTTGCTCAGAGCTCAAACTCTTGAGCGAGCTCTTAACCAACTGNGCTGCTCAGCTCGGGCTGGACTCGAACCGCTGTTGCTCAGAGCTCAAACTCTTGAGCGAGCTCTTAACCAACTGAGCCACTCGGCCAGCCCTTCAAAGTAGGCTTATTCTGATCATGCTATTTTAATCTGCCACTCAATAACATACCCTGTACCCCAAACTCACAATCTACCCTGCTCTTTTTCTTCTGCAGCATTTATTGCAATCTAGCATACAACAGTTTTTCTACTTAAGATATTTCTTTTTCTTCTTCCTGCACTATACTCTAAATTATGTGAGTTATGAGTGCAAAAAGATTGTCCTATATTTCTAAGAGTGGAGCACTTAGAAACTATATGTTGAATAAATGAATTAATGAACTTTACACTTTGACTGTGATGACTTCAATACCCTACTTTATCCCAAAGAGTTACTTTAAAGCTTCCAAAAATAACTCTCATTCCAGTGCCATATGGTTCCATTGACCCAAAAGACATCCCCCTAATGCCAATTTATGTTTCTATACTTTCTCATTTATTTGTATCTAATTTTAGTAGTGTTAGTGATTCGGCTATTATAAATCATTTCAACCCACTTCCCAAGAAAGCAAATAGGTGTTTCATCTAATCCTTTGAGAATGTTTTTGTGATGCAATGATTGGGTTTTTTTTTCTTAGATCTCTTAAGTTATATCAGGGAAATAGGCTGTCATAGTGTCTACTAAATTTAACAGCACAGAACATCCAATAAAAATCATTTAGCATAATCTAAATCATATGATAAAACAACATGCTGGGTTACTTATGGCCATTCTTTTTATAAAGCATACAACAGCTTACCATTCATTTTTCTTCTCTCATTCTTGCAAACATATGTATTTTTGTTACTTTGAAATAACTGTTTGGAAAGTTACTATTTCAGAAGATTTGAGGTAATACAAATTGACACTGAAAAGTCCCTGAAACAAAAACTTCAGCCCACAATTCACTTTTGTTGGTGGTATTCAGTGACAATTATAACATTAGAGAAAAATTCATTTAGGGAATGTCTAAGTCTCCAGGTGCATGACAGATTGACCATAGGATACAATAGTTTTGGAGTGGCAATAAATTCAAAAAGTTCCATCAGTGCAAAATATACACTAAACCACAAGTCAGTGACAATGCTTCAGAATAACTCAGAAGACAGCAAAATTCTCAAACTTTCAAAGGTCTTATTTGTCCCTGAAAGGAAGCCCAAAGGTGTTCTTAAAAAAGACATGTATGTACCCTCAGAATCTCTATTCAGACAGGTAAAATTATTTAAATAAAATGAAGAATATTGTTTTAACTTTAAAAGACAAGTAATAAGAAAAAAATACAAAGAAACCCAATAATTCAAGCATTTAGTCTATTTTTGTACTAGAAATTCTTTCAGGTTATGAAACAAAAAAGCTTCAAATAAATATCTCAGAATCTGACTCAGTATTATTTATTTTAAAAATATTGGATAAATAAGTAGGCATAAATATTAATATAAAAACAAAACAAAATATATTTTAGATCATATTTGCTTACATCTCAGATTTTTTTAATATAAATGTATCTATTGTGATGGTTTGAGCAGCAAGTAGACAGAATTCAAACTCAACTGTCTAACAATGAGGATGATGTAATACTCTGCCTAAAAAATATACCAACATCAGCAACTTAAGTTTTGTTAATTCAACATTTTAAGTACTCATGCTCTTTCTATCATTCCTCTCAGCTATTCGCAGAGTGTTTTCTCTGCTAGGTTCCCTCATGGCTGTAGAACAGCTTCCACAGGTCCAGATGCCCCACACAAATAGGATAACATGTGGTGAATAAACAGATGTCTATTCCTATGTTCGTTATTTAGAGTAGTGAAATAATTCTTAGAGGACTATCAGCACATGCCACTTCACATATTACAGTTCAGAAAAATACCATATGCCTATTCAAGAGTGTATTATTAGCAAAGAAAATGGGGTTATTATTTTGATTGGTTACATGAATCATGGAGCCTTGAGAAAAAGAGTGGGTTAGCTGAACAAAATGAGGATTCTGCATGAAAGGAATGGGGGAATGAGGAGATTCCACTGAATGTTATGTGAGCATTCAACAACATCTATGGCATTGATCATTTATTCTACTTATTAAGTTCATATTTATCAAATACCTACCATGTTCCAGGCATTGTGTATTAGCCATCGGAAATAAAAACAAGAACAGAGCAAGTGGGATCTCTGCCTCATAGCATCAGTTTGTTATTAAAAAAAAAAGTGTCAGGATGATGAATAATAAAATTGAATACAGTGAATACCATTAAAGAAAAGTAGATGCATATAATATATATTTTAAAGCAATAACTGTATTTGCTGATGGAGAGAATGTGAATGTTGAGAGCAAGGTAGAAATCTGCGTGAATAATTATTTACTGAGATAGTGAAACGTGTGAGGATCGGA
>NW_017732022.1:261087-277725 GCF_001890085.2 Hipposideros armiger | reverse complement strand
CTGTTCCCTTTCCCCCAATTCCCCAGAACTGTTCCCATCCCCCAATTCCCCAATTAAAAAAAAATATTTAAAAAAGAGTTATGTGAGGGGGCCAGCCGAATGGCTTATTGGTTAGGAGTTGGCTTGGGACGCCAGCTCTGAGCAGCAGGGCCCCGGTTCAGATCCCACATGAGGGCCAATGATGTTGCACCCTCTACAGCTAAGATGGTGAACAACAGCTTGACCTGGAGCTGGGCTGCCATGAGTGGCTGGCGACGGTGTAGGCTGCAGCCCCTGCTGCAGTGGGCTGCCTAAGCTACCGTGAGTGGCCAGCAGCCAGCGTGAGCTGCCGTGAGCTGCTGTGAGCGGCCGTTCAATGACCAGCGAGCGACTGCCTCAGCCAGGAAGATCGCAATGATCACAATACAAACATGGGCCAGTGAAGCTACACCCTCCACAACTAGACTGAAGAACAAAAGGACAGCAACTTATCTGTTTCCCTTCCGCAATTCCCCAATGCTGTTTCCTCCCCCAATTAAAAAAAAAAAAAAAAGTTCTGTGAGGTATCAAGGCCATGTCGCTCTAAGGTAGACGTGAGACATCTTAGGGGAAATAGTCGACATATGAACCTGGAGCCCCAAGTAGAACCTCTATTGGAAGATTACATATTCTACAGAAGAAACTTTATTCTCTGGATATTTCTCATTTTGACATTTTTTAAAAATAGAGTCAGTGGGAATGAAAAAGAGTACAGCCATCTTAAAAGAAATTTTGGTAGTTTCTTACAAAACTTAACATACTCTTACCATATCCAGCTATTGTACTCCTTGGTATTTACCAAAAGGAGTTGAAAATTTACATCCATACAAACTCCTCCACATGGATATTTATAGAAGCTTTATTCACAATTGCCAAAACTTGGAAGCAACTAAGATGTTTTTCAATAGTTAAATGGATAAACTGTGGTACATTCAGACAATGGAATACTACTCAACACTAAAAAGAAATTAGCTATTTAGCTGTGAAATGCCATGGAGGAAACCTAAATGCATATTTCTAAGTGAAAGAAGCCAATATGAAAAGGCTACATACTGCATGATTTCAACCACATGACACTCTGGAAAGGCAAAACTAATGAGATAGTAAAAAAATAAAAAAATAAAAAAAATCAGTGGTTGCCAGGGCTTTGGGAACAGAGGGGGAAGATGAATAGGTGGAGCACAGAGGATTTGGGTTGATGAAACTATTCTGTATGATACAATAATGGTAGATACATGTCATTACACATTTGCCAAAATCCATAGAATATACAACACCAAGAGTGAACCCTAATGTAAACTATGGACTTTGGATAATAATGATGTGTCAATGTAGGTTCATCAATTGTAAGAAATGTACCACTCTGGCATGGCAAGTTGATAGCTGGGGAGGTTGTGCATGTGTGGGGACAGGGAGTATATAGGGACCAGGCACATTCTGTTCAATTTTTCTGTGAGGCTCAAACTGCTATAAAAAAAAAGAACATTTTTTAAAAGGAAGTTGCAGAATGATATTTTTAAAAATAGACTCTACAGGCAGAGATATAATAATTTCAAATTGTAAAGAGGAAGTTCTATCATCCATAACACTTTGCTGAGGTAAGCTAAAACATCACTGAAAATTGATTATAGAAAGTAAAAATATGAAATACTGGTTAAAAAATTATTTCCCAAGTTGAGTTATCAGTGG
Organism: Hipposideros armiger; assembly: GCF_001890085.2. Classification (NCBI taxonomy): domain Eukaryota; kingdom Metazoa; phylum Chordata; class Mammalia; order Chiroptera; family Hipposideridae; genus Hipposideros; species Hipposideros armiger. Next base: position 276,018 of record NW_017732022.1, on the reverse strand, counting down.
GTATGTTCTCCTTTTTAAAATTACAGGCATCATAAGTTCATCAACTCTGTTTCCAGCAGATTTGCTCTTTCTTTTTCTTGTTTCTAAGGAGTCTTGAGGTCTTTACATAAAATGTTTTTGCAGAATTTGCAAAGCTAATTCCTTACTTGTTGACACTCAATGAACCTGTTTTCAAACCTACACATTTTTTAGAGTATGCCCTTTTCTTTACAATGATGCATATCACTTGTTATTTCACCACATCAGATTTCTCTTATAACATAAACAGACAATCTAATGAATAATATACAATTGTATCAAATAACTCAAGATTAAAAAATGAAATGAGAAAAAAGGCTAAGAACTTAATTTCAGGAAGCTGAATACAAGTGATATATTCAATTAGTGGGGCATTTATCTGACACCTTGCTGGACAGGGCACTATACTAGGTATCTTTTGACAATATATGATGAGGAAAAGGTATAAGCAGTATGAAGGTCATACATATAAAGAAGAAGCAACATTTAGGAAATTTACTAACAACACTATGACTGTTCTTTGGTCACTTAGAATTTAGAAAAAAAGGGGTGGGGCTTTGCATTGTTAATCTCAATTTTGGACAACATGACAACAAGAATTTATTTTTATCTTCAAGTAGGTAATAAAAGGAACCAAAAATAGAAAGGGAAAAACTTCAAGAGGATGATAAAGAACAGAATGAGTAATTATTAATACAATTTTGGTAGATCTGGGTTTGTGTATTTAGATCACTTTATAGCTTAATGATTAAAACTACAGAAAGTGCCAAAAATATGTGTACACATTTTAAGAAAGGAAAAAACTGTATCAAAATTGTAATAATATATACCAATAACAAAATATGAATGCAAGTCATGTGCATACATTTTTTTGGCACCTCTGGTATTTGGATGTAAATATATACATCAAGGTTAGACATTAAAGCCACAGCAAATCCTCTGTGCTACTTGTGATTTTTCATTACCTGGGACTAGAGGAAACAGATAAAGAATATTCATAACTAATATGTGAAGCTGATTTATAATTTCTGTAGCCCTGGCTACTGAATATTTTTGTAGCCTTGCATCAAAATCTTAAATTGACCTTTGACCAAAATTAAAATTTAGTAAGCTGACTTTTCTTTACAGTCTGAAGAAATTTCTAAACCTTTGTGAGATTTCTCAGTAAACGTGTTTTGCTGCTGTATATTCTATCACATCTAGTCAAATTATTTTTCTTGCAATGATATTTATTTTTCTTTGACATGTTTTTTCCCATGATTCTTACTAAGTTAATTTGTTTTTCCTCAAGAGCTCAGTAGCAACAAGGTTTATTTCAATTTTTTATTCTGATGTATCAAAGTACTTCTTGTATGTTTATAGTAATAATTCTGTGTTTTACCCTTAAAAATGATATTTCTAAATATTTAAGTACACACCTATATAGCATTTTAATATCTGTCATTCAGTTGTGAACAATCTATAAAACATTTATATAAATGGAAGGTTTCAACTATGTAATACATAAATATTAATGTGAATTTGTAAACACTGAATTAAATTCAGCTATAAAATCATTTCTACCAAATAATAAAAAGTAATAAAAATCAATTTTCATGGAGTTTATTTGATTCTGAGAAAATAAACTTTTTGCCACAATATATTGGGCTGTCAGAAAAGTCATGATGCATTTTTGCAATGAAAAACATAGAAAAAAATGTCATGACTTTTCCGACAACCCAATATAATATAGTTATAATGGAATACAAAATATATTACATATACCCAAATACCATAAAAATGCACCGTTACTTTGAAACAAATGAAAAAAATATATAGGTAGAAACACTGAAAAGGAATTTAATTATGGTGATTTACTTGTAAAATTATCATGGCCTGGAGGCAATTTCCAGACCACGGAAACACAGAGGGGGAACCCAAACAAAGCCTGGTAGCCTAGTTGAACTAGAGACTGTAATTTTACTTATTCATGGAGACTTAAAAGTGGTCAAGATTTAGTAGTATGGTTCAACTACTCATAGAAGGAGTCTACTCTGGCCCTGCCTTAGCAGATCTAAAGAACTGGCTTTGAAAGGATCAAATTTATCTACAACTTAAATTCCTGTTCAAGCAAAGAAAAATATTTTCTAAAGGAAGACAACAAAATCCAGACACTCAGCAAGGCAGCTCACAATGTCCAACATACAAAAAATGATTATGTATGTCCAAAACCAGATCAACGTAACCCATTATCTGAAGAAAAGTAAGCAAATAGAAACAGACTTAGGAATGACAGAGATGATCACACTAGCAGGCAAAGGCATTCAAAAAAACTATTTTAAATATATCCCATATGATCAAGAAGGTAGACAAATTGATAAATATGATGAAGATTAGAAATTATAAAAATAGCCAATTGGAAATTCTAAAGATGAAAAACAAAATATTTGAAATGAAATTGCCCCTGGGTGAGATTAACAGTAGATGAAACACTGAAAAAGAAAAGATCATTGAACTTGAAGGCATAACAATAAAGCAGAGAGAAGAAAGCCATCGATGCCTTGTGTTCTGGTACTTTTCATTCCCTGTGTTTCTTGTGTGACAGAAATATTTTACACAAAAGAATAAAGGTTCAAATTAACACAGACTTCTAATTAGAAACTATGCAAGTCAGAAGATCATCAAATAACATTGTTATATGCTAAAATAAAAAGAAACTATTGACATACAATAGAATTCTATATCCAGAAAAAAAAAATGTCCTTCAGAAGCAAAAAAAGCAAGATAAAAACTGTTTCAGGGAAACAAAAGCTAAGAGAATCTTTTGCCAGCAGAGTTAACACCAAAAGAAATGTTAATGAAAATTTTTGGGGAGAAGCAAAATGATTACAGATGGAAATCAAGATTTATACAAGGAAATATAAAGCACAAGACACAGTAAACATGTTGATACACATAAAAAATTGCTTTTTCATTTTTAATTTATTTAAAGAAAAAATGTGTAAATCAAAAATGTTAAAAATTTATGTGGGACTTATAATATATATAAAAACAGAATGTGGTACAAAAAAAGCACCAATAACAATGAAGAATAAAATGGAAATATATGATCTAAGAATGTTACTTTTGTGAAAAAGTGGTAGAAGTTTTTTGAAAGTAAACTTAGATATGTTAAAGATGTATAGCAACCAGTAAGGAAATCAAACAAGGAGAAATAGTCACTAAGGCAATAATGGAGATAACATAATAGGCACAAAATTACTCAGTCCAAAGAAAGCAAAAAAAGAAAAAACAGACACATAGAATATATAAGACAAATAAAAAACAGATGACATGACAATAAATATAAACCTCAAAATACTAATAATATATTATATATAAATAGCCTAAATATTCCAATTAAAAGACATAAATTGTTTTTCTGGATAATAAAAGGGAGATTCTACTATATAATGTTTTCAAGAAATATATCTTAAATACTAAGATATATATATATATATACATTAAAAGTAAAAGGATAGATAATGATATATCATGCCAAAACTCACCAAAAGAAAGTAAGAAAGGATTTAGTAATATAAGACAAGTTGGATTTCAGAACAGGGACTATTACCAGGGATAAACATGAGTATTTTATAATTATGAAGGCTAAACTCAACAGGAACACGTAACAACCTTAAATGTACATGAACTCAATAAAAGAACTTCAAAATATATAAAGCAATAAGACAAATAGAACCACAAGAGAAATTTATAATATACAGCCAAATTTACAATTGTAGTTTGAAGGGAGAAAAGTACTCGTATAACCACGTTTTATGTAATGTTTTGATTTTTTTATTGAAACAATAGGTATAGGTACTACAACCAGGTTATCAATCATTTATTTACTCATACTACAATGCCAGGACATTTTCTAGGTAATGGATATAAAATGACTGAAACACAATCCCTGTTCTCAGGGAACTTATCATATAGTTAAATTACCTTTTACCTAGGCCAGTCGGTCCTCCTTTCTACAGTAAAGTACACCAGCTAACACTGAGTTGTAAGATGGTGATTGGTGTATATTAGGTTTCCTTGACAGAAAAGCATTTCCCGTAAATTCCGGCTGACTTAGGTTTCAGTTTGTGCTATGGGCCAGGCCACTTGGTCGGCTTTCATTTTGTGGGTCCTGAGATAAGAATTCCCTTTACCAAGTGGTGCAAACCATTTTTTTTTATCCTTTGTTCACAGTGTTGTTTATAGCATTCTTCTATCTCCTATATTCCTTGAACTGAATGTTTTGTATAAAATCTTGCTTTGATTCAGGATAAATTTTTTTGTATGAATACTTCATTGGTAATGTGGAATACATATTGCATCAAATCAGGAGGCACAGTGTTGATTACATGACACTATCAATGATGCTAGATTTGATGACCAGGAAGGTGGAGACCATAAGGTTTCTCCACTGTCAAGATACATGTTACAGTTACTTTTCAGAGTCCCCTACTTTCTGCTGAGCTTTCCTTGTGGATGATAGTGCTCTCTTAAAATAACCCAGTGACACAATGTTCTCTTTTTTTCTTTTCTGTTGTGTGAAATCTTAGTCTCAGAAAGGCTCTGTAATCATTCATAAAACATTTGGGACGGATCTGTTCAATTATGCCTTATCTTTTAACGTGAAATGGAAAGCATAGCCTCTTATCAAAGTAAATTTAAGGGGAGAGTTGAGAAGACAATTTTGGAAATTCCTTAATATATAAACCACAGCTTTTACCATCAAAAATTAACTTGATTCTGTTTTTGATCATTTTTGCTACTTAGGTGGAAATAAGTGAATGCTCAATTTGTGATTGTTTAAGAATTTTTAATTGTTATGTTGCATAAATATTCATATTCATATATAACTATAAATTTCCCAGATATCATTTATTAAGGCCACAAAATTATGTTCATGTTTGTATTTAGAGTTTGATTGTTTTTTAATCACTATCTTCTGAAATAGAATCCAACTGCTCCCTACCCATGAAATCTCCTCCAGGGCTTTCTTAACTTCCTCCAAACTGTCTCCCACGTGCTTAGGTATAATGCTCTGCTTTTGTTTCAGTTTCTCAAATTCCGGGTCCTATATTATGTCTATTGTTGAAAGTCACTGGAAGGAGGTACTTTACTGTCATCACTACCTTTACCTCCTGTGAAAGAATAGCCAACTGCTTGCCAGGTGTTCTCAAAGTCCTAACACTCAGGGTACTCCAGGTCTTGCTGCACTGACAAACCATGCTCTGATGCCTGAATGAAAAGGAAAATGCTCCACTCCCAAACTCTGTGTGGTCTGATCTCTAAAGTCATACAACTTATGCATAAATTTCAAAGTATCTTCAGGCATCTATCTATTTTGATCCTCCCCATTATTTGTCCGACTTTCTGGAACTAGGCAGGGAAATAAATAATACAGTCTTGTGTTTTCTGATCTTATCCCTCCAGTAGATGCCCCTCCATCCAACATTTTGGGTTTAATGTTATCATAATCACTTGAGAATAGATGTCTAGGGTGTCATCAGCCTCAAAACCAGTTTCAGTTCATCATGTCATTTGAAGTTAGATTTACCTGGGTTCAAATTCAGGTCAAACCAGTTATTTACTATGACCTTGGGCAAGTTACTCAATTTTTCTGAGATTTATTTTCTTATCTCGAGAACAATGGAAATATCATTATATGTCTCATAGGTGAGGCTTTTTTTGTGAACCTTAATTAAGACAAAGCATGTACATCACTGAGCTTAGTACCAGGCATATAAACTGTGCCAGTAAATATTACTAATTATTTATTCTGATGCTGTCATCATACCCAGCACCTCCACAAAATTTCCTCCAGTAATTTAACTCCTCCAAAACAGTTTCACATGTTTTCAGGTCCAATGCTTTGTTTTTGTTTTTGCATTCTGGATACCACATAATATCTAATTCCAAGAAATTAAACTTCAGCTAGCACCAAGGAGAAAGTTCAATTTCTTAAAAGCCAACTCAGTGGTATGTAATTTCCAGCCCCATTTAAAAAGAAAGGCCTATGCAACTGAGCATAACATTATAGATATACTTCTGTGGTTTCCAGCAAGGTCTCCAAGTTGTCAATCATGTTCTAGTACATCAGCAAGACGTCTCTCCAGAGACATTACACAAGGCAAATCTTTTAATATTTTATCAGCTGCTATTGATAGCAAGCACTTCGGCTTAGTGAGTCTTTTTATGACTTCCTTTCATTTATTCTTGAGAAGCTTTTATCTCTGGTTATCGATTGCTACCTTTTAAATTTTTACTTAACACCGGTAAGGAAAGATATGATTAATGCATTTGATTAAATTTTTCAGTAGAAAATTACTTTAAACATGCTTTCACAAATCTAATTCAGTGACCTTTTCATAAGTATTTATGTATGTATTTGTATCTACTCCTTTGTTATGCTAGTTCTTTGAAGACAGATACCCAAGTGAGGAAAAAAGTAGAACTGTAACTAACTCTTGGAAAAAAATTTAGGCTGTTTTCAGAAGAGAAACACACACGGGGCCACATGCCAAAGATCAATCATAAACCTCAAAAAGAAAAATATATATATATATATATCAGCTACAAATATATACATATACAATATTTATTCTCAAAAATGACTGAAATTTGCTTGCGCTTCTTCCTCTTAGATGGAACCCCAAATAACATCCAATTGTCACAAGAGAAATTTGTTAAATAAGCAGAAAAAAAATTATTCAAGAGCCTCTTTTAGCTTACTCACAGTCAGAAACTTGCTGATGTCGGTCTTTCCGATTTTAGCAGCTGCAAAAGGAACAAAGTGAGAAACAGCAGAGCTAAGAAAAGTTCATTAGACTCAATATATACTCTCATGAAACTTATTATGAAGATGTCATTGCTGAGGCTGTCGTGGCGTATTTCAAAAGATTGTTGGGTTAGCAGGCTTTACCACAGTGCTCTCCTGAGACCCATTAATCTTGTGCTGACCAGTGTGTTTCATAGACTAGGTGGGATGGAGCTAAATCTTACTCACATCAAGAGATATTAACATACAGGAAATGTTGGTGTGTGACTGGAAATGTATACAGAAAGAAATTATCTTAGTGTCAACCTGTCAACCATGGCTGTACATTAGAGGCACCAGGAAAGATTTCAGAAAAGCATGATGCCCAGGCCACACCCCTGGCTGATTAAATCAGAATCTCTTGGGGGTAGACTCAGACATGAGCTTTTCCTAAAGCTCCCCCAGGTGAATAAAATGAGCAGCCAAAGATGAGAACAATTGCTCTAATATATATCCTTCCCTTCAGGCATTATTGATTTATTTTGAGTCCTTGAAAGTTTATAAATCCATGCATACAAATTGATGTAAAGTCCTTAGTGTCAACTATTTAGGACTGGAATGTTAAAAAATAATTAGCATACAACACTTCTATGTCCTATACATACATAAATGCACATGCTCATATGGCCTGTTTACCCTTAGTCCACGGAGAAATGGGTGAGCTTATAGTTATTAAACTTTCCAAATAGAATAAATTAAATCTCTTCCAGTTATATTTTTTCAGGTTACCTCAGTCTTTTTTAAGCAAGTGTGATAAATCTGTCAGCACTTCTCTCACCACCAACCCCTTTCCTCAAATTGATACTGAGGGTTATATGTAAGATATTTATAGGTCTTCCTGGCTATTGAGAAAGGACCTCACATCTAGGAGTTCTCCTCCAGTTGTTTTGGAAGTCCCTAAGGGGGTTTGCTGGGTAGCTTTAGTTCCTGGCTGTCTGACCTTAGGGCCCCTTGAGAAATAGATGGTTTCACCTGGTTCTACTGGGTACTAAAGACCGTTGCTAAAGTCTACAGCTTGGGCCATACAGTCCAGACCCTACCTACATATCTAACAGAAGTTCTCCATCTTCTGGCTCCTGACTCCCACTGTTCCATTGGTTCTCTCAACACTCATAAGCCCTCTCATAATTTATGATTTCTCAGCTGCATCATATGAGCTCCTTCTGTGAGATAAAGTCCAAATCACCTTCTGAGATCTTTCTCAGCAACCGTAAATGATCATTGAGTGCCTTGCTGAACTCAGAAGTTCAACAAAAAAAGTTTGAGAAGCTTGCTCAGAAATTGGTCAATTAATTTTAACTCTCAGAGAAGGAGATATTATCAGTGAGATCCAAATGAGTAAGAGTCAGCTAAATGAAGATTTGGAGAGCAAATCCAAATGCCTGAGTTGGGAAAAGCTTGGCTGTTGCATGATGAGAACGACAAGCTAGATCTTGGGAAACCAGAGGGGAAAAGTGGTAAAAGATGGCCTGACAGAGCTGGAGCCAGGCCACAGAGGAAGCATTCTAGACCAGGGCAAGAGTTGACATTTCACTGTTAAGTGCAATAGAAAACAGGGAACATTTCTGTTGAGGGATGACATGGTCTGATTTAATTTTTAAAAGACAATTCTACCTTCTTTAGAGGAATAGATCATAGATTATAGAAAAATGGATTATAGGTTATGGAAGTATGACGCACGAATAGAAGTAGGAAGAATAGGAAGCTATAACAATAGTCTATGTGAGATATGAGTATGGCTTGCTCTAAGGTGGCAACAATGGAGATTAATAGAAATTAACAGAAATGGGAAACACGTTAAAGAAAAAAACAGCTGGATTTGCTAATATATTGCATATTTTCGGGTAAGGAAAACAGATAAATCAAGGACCATTCCTATATTCTGGTTTGCACAATAGTGGTGTCATTTATTGGAGGCACAAGATGAATCAAAAGTTCTCATTTGTCCATCTCACAGTGAAATGCACAAAATCCAAGTGTAGATGTCAAGTAGGCAGTTATGTGTATCAGCTTTGAATTCAGCAGCTACTGATTTGAGAGTTATTGACGTGGAAAAGGCACTGAAAACCAGGAAACTATTTGACATCATGTAGGCCATAAAGAATAGACTGTGGTGAACTTGAACATTTAGAAAGCAACCAGAAAAAAAATGTAAATGAAACAAAGATAGAGGAAATCAAAGGAGGTATGTGTGGTGTGTCAGAGGAGAAGAGGGAATAGGTTTCCCTCAAAGGTGAGGGGAAGCCACTAGGGCACACTGAGGAATTCCAGAGACCAACTTACATGAGAGATGTCTCTGTGGAGAAGAGGAGGTGACACCTGGGCTGTTGGGGCATGAGAAGTTAATGGAGCATCCTAGCAGAGAGGGGACTTAGCACCACATATCTGAGCCTCAACGGGATGAGGGAGGTATCTATGTAGGAGTGGGGGTGGTAGTGGCAACAGGGATTGGTTACATACAGAGGGACTGATAAGATCAGTACATATATTAAAGCTAGTGGGAGTTGGGTTTCTCACACTCAGAGAAGGGCATGTAGAAAAGGAGAAAGGATGAATCCTGAGTGTTGCACTAAAATTGAAGGTATTGACATTAACCAACGTATTTTAATATATAAAGAGAAACAAAGACAGAGAAAGAAACATAGATACAAATGTGTGTGTGTGTGTGCAGAAACAAAAAAGAATTAGTATAAATACAAATGTATGTATATATGCATGTATGTACATACACATATTCATTAGCAGGCCTGTGAATAGTGGCACCCCAATGGAAATAAGTGAACCCTAGTAATAAGAGCTACCAGATCTTGGTTTCTAAGCATCACTCTTCACTAAAAAAAAAATAAATAAATTGAGCATCTTTGGAGAAATACATCCCCTGGGTCAGGGAAAATAGAAAATGGGCCTGGAAAATCTTATTGTACAAGAGAGAAAAAAAGTATTCATACAATGATTCAGTCATGTCAAAAAGACAGAAGCCAGATTGAAGACTCTCCCTCTAACTAAATATGGGGCAATTTAGGCATCAGAACAAGTAAATTTACTAATCTAAACAAATAAATGAAGGTATCAAAAGTTTTTTAAATAAGAGAATGTTTACATAGTCTCAAAGTATTTATCCACAAAATCTTTATTCATTACAAAAGTAAAGTGAGTAATTTCACAGTGGAGAAGTCTGACAGATGGAAATTTAAGAACATAACCAAAATTAACATTATGAATAATGAGACAAATGAAAATCATGTGCCTCCTGATGAAAATATAGTCTCATTTCCGTGATATTCTTTCTAAATGTGCATAACTAGAATCTAATCAATAGGAAACATCAGACAAACCCAAATTTAGGGACAGCCTACAAAATAAAAGACCTATTATTTTTCAAAGTGTCAAAATTGTGAAAGTCAAGGAAATTGATGCCACTTAGAACTTTCCAGGCTATTGATCCAGTAGGAGATAATGAAAATTATACTCTCTACAAAGTGTTGCACATCAAAAAATGAAGCCTAAAATCAAAGCATTTAAGCAACTTTTAGTTATTTTATTATTATTAGAATAATGCCCATCTTTCATGGTTGTGAATTAGAATTTTTAGTTCACAATCAAGAATTTTCACTAATAAATTATATGACCACAACAAAATAAAGCTAAAGCAAATAGCTTTGTTTTAGAAACACAATATTTATTTTTATTTTCTTATTATATACTATGAAATTAGAATATTATAACTATTTACTACTAGTAAGTATAACAATTCAGATATTGTTTTCACACATTTAAAATAATCTGTTTAAAAAACAATATATCCTGTTCCTTTTTGTTACTTTTTAATATATTGTTATTTTTGAATCTGACTATAGCTGATGTAAGTTTCGAAAGAACATTTCCAACAAAATTGACTTTTTACTCAGTAATAATTAGCAACTTGAACTTTTGTCAACTGAAAAATGAGACAGTAGCTGCTAACTACAGCAGAGCTTGAAATTTGTACCTTGTCCATCATTTGAATTATTTCCATATGGTTCGATGGCTTTTTAGCCAAAACTCAATTTATAGCTTTTATCAGTTCTGTTGAAATGTGCTTATATTCCATGATTAAAAAGTTGGAACTGTTTTCAAAGTGAGAAATGATATGAGAGCATGGCCAATTATTTGTCATTATACAGGGTAAGTGGCTAATATTCAATGTCTTCACGAGGGCTCTACTGGACCATATGCAACCTCTCTGGGTTGTCTTATAGAGTACCTAAAAGCATTTTCACCCTCTAGTTCAGGCAACCTATATGTCAAGCAGAAAAAAATAAAACCACCGTTTTCAGGTTTGTGTTTCCCCAGAGGAAGAAAACAGTTTGATGCAATTTGTCAAAAGCCAGAATGGTACTTTAATGGACAATTTACTTTAAATGGCTGCAGTTATTGCAGAACAAAGGCCCATAGCCCAAGATAAAAAAATCCTTTCCAATCCGTTTTACTCTGATAGATTTAATTCCCTAAGATTAACTAAGGATAGCTAACCTTCATACTCCCCGTCTATCTAAAAGCAATAAAAGTAATAGAAAAAAACTTCTGAGTTACTGGGGTCTCTCCATCTTTAATATGGGAAATACAATCAATCCCCGAAATCTGACATTCTGTTCAGACATCTGAGATAAGAAGCGAATCAATAAAAATAACAACAACAAAAGCAAGCATCCCACACTCAAAAAAAGTTTTTCAGTTATCAGGCAGAAATTTCAAATAACCTTAAAATTTTATGAATATACTTATATGCAAATGTATGTATATATGTACATAAACATTTTTCTTTATAATGTAATTATCAAATAAACAAATGATAAATGGGACATTATGACATAAAAATGTAGGAATATTTCTATTGTATCTTACATGCAAATTATAAAGCATTACATTTCATAATGGTCATGGCAGGGATTTTAAGAAATAAATACTCAAATTTCATATTTGGTTCCTTTATACTTTCCTGTCACCATTAATTCCATGTTAATGTTTGCTATATTTGAGATTTTACTGAAGATAGTACCATTATGGTTCTGTATACGTTTATCTCCCTGGTCCAGACTCCTTGGTTCAGGGGTTAGTCTCCAGTGGCAGAAGGCAAAAATGCTGAGTGTGGACCTGTGTGTTTGCCAAAAGCTGACCAGCCACACATAACTCAGTTTCTGCAGTGGGAACCAATGCTGGAAAAGTGGCCAGCTCCCCCAGAGTCAGTGTGAAAAAAAAAAAAAATGACATGGTTCAAAACAAAAGTCTGATATGATAGATTAGAAAAACTGGAAATTTCTGTCTCTCTATACATGTCTCTCCATGCATCATGTATTAAGTAACTTTTTATGAAGAATTGTACAAGGAGAAAACTCCAGGAGACACAAATCAGTACTAATGCCCTCAATCCCAGTCCCCATGAATTCACTGTTGCCTGTCAGGACCGGCTAAGAAGATAAGAGTTAACAAGATTCAATAGGCTAATAATGTTAGCGCATATGAACACTGTATGTTATTTTCAAGTAAAATGAATGCACTCTTTATTACCTACTATATATAAAATAATAATTAAAAGTTAACTTGTGAAGTGTTAGAAAGGCAAAATTTTATATCCATTACCAACTTCTATATCCTACATAACAACGCATAAGAACTTATAGTTTATAATTTTATTTTTCTATACATCCTACAGAGAAATGGATGCCTGGATAGTATCGACCTCAAAGTGTAAACTTTCTCTTCATTAAATGCAGTTCTCCACTTAGGAAGGAATAAACTACTGATACACACAACAGGGATGAATCTGAAAATAATTTTGCTGAGTGAAAGAAGCCAAACAAAAGTAAATAAATACATTTTATAAAATTTCCGAAAATACAAACTAATCTACTGTGACAAATTAGTTTGCATGGTTGCATGGGGATGGGGAGGAGGATGGGAAGGGATGGCAGGAGGGATTCTAGAGGGCGCCAGGAAATTTGGGGGCGATCGTTAATTTGACTGTAATTATGATTTTACTAGTATGTACATAGGTCAAGTTCACTAAATTGTACCATTTAAATGTGGACAGGAGTGTGTCTTAGTTATCATTCAATAAAGCTGCTAAGTTAAAAACAAAATCTTTCCTGGAAAAATTTTAGTTCTTTAATTTAATAATAATGTGTTAATGTTGGTTCCTCAATTGTAACAAATTGATTTATAAATTGTTCCAAATTATTACTATTGCAAGATATCAATAATAACTGGGGGGTGGGGGGAGAGAAAGGACAGGACTCATGGGAACTCTGCACTTCCTATTCAATTCTTCTGTAAACCTAAAACTGCTCTAAACATAAAGTCTACTCATTTTTTAAAATGCATAACTAAAGCTTGAGAAGGAAGGTTTATGATAAATATGTAGCATTTTAGAGTTGTGGCTGAGGTATTTCATATAACAAAGGTAGAAAACATACAATAGACTTCAATAATCACATATTACTTCTCCCATTTTCTGTAAAAACAAACAAGAAATTTTTTTTACTGGAATCCTTGTAAATTTATATTTATTGATGAGTGCTATTTCAATATATTTATCTTTTTAGCCCCACATTGTTCTTCAGATATAAAAGACCAAAAAAAAATTTAACGAAGGCACTATTTTATGTTCTGAACAGGTTCGTCTGAATATAGAAGATTATATGGATAGGATGTGAAAAACATCAAACTGATCCTGGCCTCTGAGTCTCATAATTCCATTCTCACTTTGAAGTTAAGACATTGTGATTATTCGTATTGTGATTCTCCTTCTCTATGGTTGTTAATTAGCAATGAACATGCAATTATGTATCTGACTCTTCAATACAATACTTTGATTAAAAAACTGAACATGTAGTTAAAGGAAGAGGAGCCTCATCCATTGGGGTGTCAAAGTGAGGACCTTAAGAAAACAATGATGAATACATTAACAAGTTCCTGTAAAGAAATAATGATGTTAAAATAAAATGTTCCATTATCGAAATGCTGCTTTCACCTCACCCTATGGTGACTTAAAATTGCATGTCACTCTAAGTATCCTAAACTTAGTCCTATGAGAAATTTGCAGGTTGAACAATAGAGCTCACCTGTGTTCTTTAACATCCCATAGTCACATAGTGCCTAAAAATGTCTGGGTCAACTGCATTTAGGCATCTTTTCCTGCCGCTGTTCCTACCTTTCCCCCAAGCTTTATTGAGGTATAATTGATAAGTAAAAATGTTACATATTTAAGGTATACAATGCGATGGTTTAATATAAGTATGCATGCATTGTAAAATGATTGCTACAACCAAGTTAATTCACACATCCATCAACTTACATAGTTACCTTTTTTTTTTTTTGGTGTGGTGAAAACATTTGAGATCTACTCCCTCAGCAAGTTCCCAGTATACAATACAGTATTATACCTTCTAGAAACTCTTCTGGCTGGCAACATCTTGGTCCTAAAAAAACTTAGTGACCTATCCCTCATTTGACTTTGTTTTCAATTACTCCGTTCAAGCTTTGCTTCTTGAATCAATACTCAAGTTAATTTACAAGGTAGTAAATTTAGTTATATTGTACCTAATTACCAGAATGATACCATATGATACCATGTATTTTTTCAAATAGCAGTTCTGACCATGACCAATAGACACACATACACACAAATATTTCTAGGGGACGAAATCAAACCAAGACCATGAGTGTGGAGAAGTAGTCCACTGTGCAGAACTATTTTGCAACCCAGCCATTATGCAGAAGCTTTCCATCTGTGGCTTCTTTTTACTTTTTCAGTCATGGACTTCACTTTTGGCACATAGGTCACCAGCATTAAGCAAATAAGCACTCATTGTCAAGTTCCAGGCACTGTGCTAGCCTGGGTAACAGAGCAGTGAGGAAAAGAAGACAAACATTCATGGAGCTTATAATATATTGAAGGAAGTACAAGATTTAAAAGATTGTAACGCCAAAACCAAATAATTTTGAGAGTTGATATTCAGCGTGCTATGGGAGTATATGATAGGAAAGAGCAGGGGGATGAATTATGTAGCATCTGTGACCTATCAGCTGGCTACTCCAAGTAC
>NW_017732022.1:220180-261027 GCF_001890085.2 Hipposideros armiger | reverse complement strand
CACACACACACACACACACACACACACACTCCATGGCACAATAGTTTGGGTATCACCAGTAAGCTTGTAGAAATTCAGAATCTCAGTCCCCACCCCAGACCTAATGACTCAGAATATTGATTTTTGCAATATCTCCAGGTGATTCATATACACAAATGTTGAGAAGCACTGCCCTAAAGGTAACTGCAACACATTTTTTTAAATGGTTAAAAGAAATCAAAGTTAATAACTTCAAAATAGCATGTGGTTTATCATTTCTAAATAAGAAAACTTTGTTTTCTTGGTATATCAGGTCATTTTTATCTGTCAATCAGCTAATTCAGTAATGTAGACAAGTTGAGATAGACACTCAGTGTATATCAATCTCATGACATAATTCATATCATTTCCTTTGGTCACATATTATGTACAAGAGACTTTTCACATACAACCATAGTCTCATTTAATCCTCAGTTCAGGTGAGGAAAGTAATGCTTCTCAATACGTAGTAAATTCATATAAAATTTCATTTCAAAATCAGGTTTGCCGGACTTCAGAATTTAGACAGACAAAATGCTTTTCAATACCTCTAATTTTCATATAGCATGAAATGCAAATATTTGTATAGATATTTATTGTTGGTCTGTTTCACTCACATGTAGGCTAAACTATCGCTTCTTAATAGGAAATAATGCTTTGAAAAATCCTAACACTCAGATTCACCAAATTCATGTTTCAAAACATATTTACTATTAATATAGTTATATGGTTAACTTTTTTTATGTTCTATACCTCATAATTGTTAAATTTTAAAATATTTATACATTATTTTAGATTTTTCTGAGCTTAGAATAGCACATTTAATTTTCAATTATTTATTAGTAATTGAACATGTATCTCAAAGCAAATAGAAAAATAGGAGAAAAAAATCAGAAAATTATCTTGCAAATTCAGTTGTATTTTGTCATTCTGCAGACAATGTTTATCCCGCAAGATAGAAGCATATTAATATCACATGTAACAATCTAGGATAGAGCACAAACATTCAGTCCTTTTTACTGGTATATTTTAAAAAATCATTTTAATTTATGACCACTTGTCCAACAACTCATTTTCTAAATAAGATGTTTCTAAATCATTTTTATTGACACTGATTAAATCAAGAACCGCAGCCACAAAATCTCTACAAATTGAAATAGTTTCAGTCCTGCTTTCTAGCCAAATAAATGACAAAGTGAAATTCCTAGTAAAGAGCACCACAGTATTGTAAGAAACAAAATTGCTCTTAAAACTGAAGCTAAAAGGCCTTTCACAGAAAAATTGAGGTCAGGCCCTTTAGCATGTACCAGATATATTCAGAATCAGTTTCATATGTTCTGTGGTCTGAGAGTAAAAAACAATTGATATCTGATCAATGACGGTGTTGAGAGCACAAAGGTTTTCAGGCATTCACAACAGTAAATCGATATATAATAAAGTTTTAACTTATTGGGCATAACAAATGGCAACAAACATAATGAAGCCAGATGGTATTGCTTAAAGAATTTGAGCAGAACATGAAATTTATAATAAAGCAATCAAACGGTGCATTTAATGTCAGTGCTAACTCTATTTCTCCACAGATAATGGCTATAAATTGGTGTAGCACGGTTGAGTGACTCATTTAATTCTATCAAGTGATTTTCTATATAGTAACAGCATTTTTCTTTACAGATTAATTTTTGGAATTGTCATATTATCTGTGACACATAGGATTTAAGTCAGAACTTACAAGATTAAAAACCATCATCAACGGTTACACTTCATCTATATTATAGGTACTCAACATGAACAACTTAGACTTATAAAAAGTATATCTGAGTTTTTTTGTAGTAGCTTGCATGTCTATTTGAAATACACTGTGTTATACCTGATGTTACCACTTTTTCAAACATGAAATTTATTTTACATATTTTTAGATTATGAAAGTTATATATATATGTGTGTGTGTGTATATATATATATATATATATATAAATTTAGGGAAAAAAGAAGACCTTACAAGGACAGGGAGTAATTCCTAAAATGCTTGCAGAATTTGGGTATTGCCCCCCACCCTGTTTTTTGTTTTTTTTTTTCATAGTAATACCTTTACTTAGAGGGAAAAAAGTCAAACCATACAGGAAGGTTTAAGGTAAATAAATATAACTATTTTTCAATTTCTGTTTTCCATGTCCTCTACCAGGCTTCTCCTTAAAAAAGAATAAATTGTGTCTCCTCATAAACCTTCTCTTTTCCCAACCAGCTCAAGATGTTTGTCAGTTATAATTTTAGTTCTCATCATGGTTACACTCATAATATTAAACAATCTATTTAAACCTCTGTCTCTTGTTCTATCACCTTTAAGCTGATCTTTTAGCTGATCTGGAACAATAGAAGTACCTACCTTCTACTTCTTCATCCTCATATTATTGTCTGTTATACTATTAATTTTGGTTCTATAACTCTAAGATTCCTGTGCATTGACTATAGAAAACCTCTCTAATTTTAAAGCTGATAAAATAGCCACTATAATACTGTGATTATCATGCATTATAGAACCAAATAGTGTGATTGGAAAATTTAACTATATTTCACTTAAATCTATACTCTTCCTGCTCAAGCAACTGCTTTGAGCATCCAAGTTCAGTGGATTCGCTTTGAATTATTGTTGACTCTGTTTACTTTTTTTAGATCATACTTAGCTGCTCTTCATTGTTGTATCTTACTTTCTACTCTTTATGGCTATGAACAGAATTACAGATCCAAATTCAATTTCCCTTAGAACTCTACATTTTCCAGTTCAGTGTTGTTGAGAGTAATCTCAGTTTCATTCATTTGGTTTTACTTTATTTTTCCTGTATAAACTTAACTGAATTACTTTCAGGCCTAGAATTCTGAAATCTCATCAGATGTGTCTAGATCTGAAGATTTTTACAATTATCTTTTGATAGTCATTCTTTATAACCCAAAGAATTTGAGTATTTATTTCCTTTTCTGAATTATCTTTTGAACTCCAAAGGGTTTATTTAGAGAAAAGTCTTCATTATTTATGTTTGCCTTCTATTACTGAATTTATTGTATCATTTCAAAATTATCCTTTTGAGTCTCCCCAGCTTGACCAGGAATTCTGTTGAAAAAAGGAATAAATGTCTTATTCTTTTTTGTATTCTTAAATAGCCTTAACTATAGCAGGTAATCAATAACAATTTCAAAATTGAATTTAATATATAGTTTGAGAGGTAGGAAATCAAGCTATCACTTAAAGATGATGCCAATTATTTATATTAAGGGACATAATTTTCCTTAGGTAGTACAATAGGTATCTTCTACAGACCTCTATGAACTCTAAATTCCCAATTGACAACTGTAAGCATGGCTCCCCGCACACTTCTGACTGGTAGGGCTATTCTCTAGGACTCCAAGGCATATTTGTTGCCACCTCCAGTTGAAACACTGTCATAAAATTGTTGATATGGGTATGAGACCCTCCCTTGACAAGAGCTACTCTCTTATCTGGTCATTATTTAGTTTGATTAAGGACACTAAATGACAGATTGTGTGGTTAATTCAGGCTTTATCAAATAAGTAAATGTTGAAATGTTGAAACTTTCTGTATTCTATTAGCAGTGTCATATAATGAGTTGGGGAAAGCAGACAGGGATCTTTGCACACTATGCATCCAGATGGTGAAAAGAAACTATAGGATTTTCAACTGAAGAGTAAAATGATCATATATATGTCTGGGAACTGTCTTTCAAGTAGCTTGTGGGATGATGGCTGTTAGAAAATGAATCTGGAAGCTGGGATACAGAGGCTATTTTTTAAAACCCATCAAAAAATGATGATGCCAATGGGTATAAAATTTCAGTTAAGCAAGATGAATAAACTCTAGCACTCTGCTGCCCAACACAATACTTATGGTCAACAATAACATATTACACACTTAGATATTTGCTAAAAAAGTAGATAACATGTTAAGTGATATTTACCACAATAAAATAAAATTTTAAAACGTGAAGGATGTGGAGGTGAGAGTGGCATGTTAGAGGTTCAGGAAAGTGAAGCATCTGTTATATCTACCTGATTTCCACCAACTTACTTTCAAAAAAGTTTACCTTTCAGCAAAGTATCTGATGGTAACGTTATTCACAGAGAAAGAGTTAGTTTAGGGGCAAGTACAAGTTTATATAACTCTATTATGTGATATCCTGGAACTTTGCGTTGTCGGAAAAATCATAACGTATTTTTTCTATGTTTTTCATTGCAAAAATGTGTCAAGACGTTTCCGACAACCCAATAGAATTAAGAGAGATCAGAGGTATTTAAAAATACTTCTATCTTTGGGAAATTGTGACAGGGGTATTATATTCTTAACATGCTTTTTAGAAGGAAAAAACCACTCTTGAGAGGCCGAAAAAAACCATAGAGGGAACGTATTCTTTCCATTTAATTTTGGCCCAGAGGAAGAAATGGTGGATGAAGAAGAAATGATGGAAAGCTGCATTTAGAAAACATGATCAGGCTGACCAAGTGGCATATTTGTTAGGAGTTGGCTTGGGATGCCAGTTCTGAGCAGCAGGGTCCCAGTTCAGATCCCACATGAGGGCCAGTGACACTGCGCCCTCTACAACTAAGATGGTGAACAACAGCTCCACCTGGAGCTGGGCTGTCGAGAGTCACCGGCGATGGCATAGGCTGCAGTGGGGCTGGCTCGCAGGTGGTGTGAGCTTTCGTGAGCTACCAACAGCTGCCATGAGCAGCCATCCAATGGCCGGTGAGGGACTGCCTCACCGGGGAAGAGCACAATGATAATACCAACATGGGCCAGTGAAGCGACGTCCTCCACAACTAGACTGAAGAACAAAAGGACAGCAACTTGTCTGTTCCACTTCCACAATTCCCCAATGCTGTTCCCTCCCCCAATTCCCCAATAAAATAAAAACCAACAACCTGATCAGAGCAAGACATCAAAAAACATAAGCAAATAAAAACAGAGCATAGTTTTAAAAGTACAGAGCTCCTTCTTTCACTCTTCTCTAAGCTAATTCCCCACTCATGATTTTGATCCTTAAACCCCTAAAACTGTTCTTGCCCCTCCAAGCACATCCACAATGCCTTGTACCTATCAACACTGTAGTACTTATTAGCTCAATGTATATTATGTACCTCCTCCACAAATACTGTGAGCATCTTACTCACAACCGTGCAATCAGCATATATGCCAGGCACCTAGTAGGCATTTAATAAATATTCATTGATTTAATCAATAGAGATATAAAATATTCTATGCTCTGTGTTTCTGAAAAGCAAGATAACTAATAACTGATTAAACATTTAAAAAAATAAAATTCTGGGCCGGCCGAGTGGCGCGATGGTTGGGAGCTCGCTTGGGATGCCAGAGGGCCCCGGTTCGGATCCCACATATGAGGGCCAGTGACACTGCCCTCCATAGCTGAGATGCTGAACAACGGCTCGACCTGGAACTGGGCTGCCGTGAGTCGCCGGCGACGGCGTGGGCTGCAGTCCCTGTGGCAGTGGATTGCCATGGGCTACCGTGTGTGGCCAGCAGCCAGCGTGAGCGGCCAGCAGCCAGCGTGAGCGGCCGTCCAGAGGCCGGCGACTGATCTGCCTCGCCAGAGAGGAGCGCAGTGATGGTGCCAACTTGGGCCAGTGAAGCAACGTCCTCCACAACTAGATTGAAGAACAAAACGACAGCAACTTGTCTGTTCCCCTTTCCCCAATTCCCCAGCACTGTTCCCATCCCCCCAATTCCCCAATAAAAAAATAAAATAAAATAAAATAAATAAAAAAAAAGATAAATCCTGCAGTATCTGGATAGACTGTCAGCATCAGTGAAGGAAGAGAACTTTAAAAAAAATAATAATAAAAAATAAAATAAAATTCTGCTACTAAAAATAAAATTCTGCTACTAAAAATAAAATTCTGCTACTAAAAATAAAATTCTGCTACTAAAATATGAACTCAGATAAGGTAGTTTTTCGACTAGCAGGTTAATAAAGAACTACTAAAGAATAAAGATTAATAAAGACAAGGGAGAAATAATATACAACCAATAATTGTTATAGAAAATTGGCAAGAAATCACTAAGAATAATGTTAGAAAATCTAAAATTATTAATGAATTTAATTTTCTGAGATTTTTAAAAACAATTTTTAAAAAAGGCTCTTTTGTTAGGTGCGGCGGGGAAAAAAGCACAAGAAATAGTCCCTGAGTGCCCATTAAGTATAAGCAGGCACTGCGGTAGGTTCTGTGGACATCACAATGTGAACTCAGTGTACTCTCTAATCTCCAGATTATAATCAAATTGGGAAGAGTGTTCCTTTTTGGGGAAGGATGATATAATACAGAAAATTATATTTGTAAAATAATTCCATGGACAACATATACCACAGAAATACAAAGAAGAGAAATATTACTTCCAGCTGAAAGAGCTGAAAAAACTCTTCTGGGAGATAAACTAAATGATAGAGGGATGAGTGATTTAACAAATACCTTGGTAAAACAAAATGAGACAATTCTGTTGCCATCAAAGCATTGAAAAGAAGGAAAATACATTTCAATGTATTTTTCTCATTTACATGTATTTTTTTTTAATTTGGGCAAGAAGAAGAAAGAGAAGATTGAAGATAAATAAACTAAAGATGCAACTATTTTCCCTTTCAAGCTTTAATGTTCAAGCACTGCCCAATAAAATGCTTTTCTAAAAGCAATACTTTCTTATAGATCCAATTAAAGGTGATAAATTTAACAGCTAAAAATTACTAATGCATCTACAGCCCTAAAATACTACAAGAAAGACACAGATATAGAATACATGATGTAGTAAATTACTTAAACTCAATAGGTCCATCAAGATTCTCTGCAGTACTTTCTGCCTCTGAGAATTTTGGCTTTTTTTTGCTCTTGGAAATGTGGACACAAAAATGAGAACCTCTGACTGACTCTCTGTCAAGTTTGTCAGGGCTTTTATTTTTCTTTCAACTTAAGGTAAAAAGTTTATTCTTTGCAGTGAATGCCGCCATTTTCAAGAGCCAATGCAAGGTCAATGGTTTAATATAATTTCACCTTGCTTTGTATAGAAAGTATAAAATATTTTTAAAAATAGTATTCATCTTTTTTTAAGGTATATAGTGATATCTATATACAGCTGCCTAAAGGAGAAAAAAAAACCACACAATTGTGCATCTTCTGTATTTTTAGGTATTTTCATGTCAAAAATAATGTTAACACTTTTAAAATGTATATTTTTAACTTAACTTAAATTAAATTAAATTAAAATTTCTTGCATGGCCACAATGAGGTATCACCTCACACCAGTTAGAATGGCTATCATCAGCAAGACAAAAAATAACGAGTGTTGGAGAGACTGTGGAGAAAAAAAGTAACCCTTATACACTGTTAGTGGGAATGAAGATTGGTGCAGCCACTGTGGAAGGCAGTGTGGAGGTTCCTCAAAAAATTAAGAATAGAATTACCATATGACCCAGCAATCCCTCTCCTGGGTATCTACCCAAAAAATCTGAAAACATTTATCTATAAAGATATATGTATGCTGATGTTCACTGCAGGATTATTTACGGTGGCCAAGACATGGAAACAACCAAAATGTCCTTCAAGAGATGATTGGATAAAGAAAATGTGGTGCATATGCACAATGGAATGCTACTCTGACATAAGAAAAGATGAAATCCTGCCATTTGCAACAACATGGATGGATCTTGAGATCATTACACCAAGTGAAATAAGTCAGACAGGAAAAATCAAGAACCATATGACTTCACTCATATGTGAGATATAAAACTGAAGACAATGAAGGAACAAGACAAGCAAATAAACAAAAACTCATAGACACAGGCAACATTTAGTGGTTACCAGAGGGTAAATGGGGAGGGGATATGGTAGAAGAGGTTAGAGGGGGTCAAATACATGGTGATGGAAGGAGAACTGACTCTGGGTGGTGAACACATAATGCAGTACATAGATGATGTATTATAAAATTGTACACTTGAAACCTACTCAGATGTAGTTTTGTTGACCACTGTCACCCCAATAAATTTTAATTAAAAAAAATATTCTGGGCCGGCCAAGTGGCGCTTTGATTAGGAGTTGGCTTGGGACGCCAGCTCTGAGCAGCAGGGACCTGGTTCATATCCCACATATGAGGGCCAGTGATGCTGCGCCCTCTACAGCTAACATGGTGAACAACAGCTCGACCTGGAGCTGGGCTGCTGTGAGTCACCGGCAACAGCGTAGGCTGCTGTGGGGCTGGCCAGCAGCAGGCCTGAGCTTTTCTGAGCCTCTGTAAGCCACCATGAGCGACCATCCAAATGGCTGGTGAGTGACTGCCTCACCTGAGAAGAGCGCAATGACAATACCAACATGGGCCAATGAAGCGACGTCCTCCACAACTAGACTGAAGAACAAAAGGACAGCAATTGGTCTGTTCAACTTCCCCGATTCCCCAATGCTGTTCCCCTCTCTCAATTACCCCATAAAATCTTAATATATATATATATATATATATATATATATATATATAATACATATAATATATATATATATATATATTCCAATTAATTTTCTTTTACCATTTTGCAAATCAGCAAGTTAAAAACAGAAATGGAACTGAAGATTTCAATTCTCAGAGTACAATTTATATTAAAAAACAGAATACTAAAAGTACTTTTAAGTAGTTTTTAAAATTATTTTAAATACATACTACTATAGCATATTAATGAGACCATGTGGTTATTTCCTTAATTTTGTTATAATTTAATCACAAAGAGCACTATGATAATATTAATAAATTATAAAGAACATGCTA
The DNA here is from genome assembly GCF_001890085.2 of Hipposideros armiger. NCBI lineage: Eukaryota > Metazoa > Chordata > Mammalia > Chiroptera > Hipposideridae > Hipposideros > Hipposideros armiger. The sequence goes on along the minus strand of NW_017732022.1, from coordinate 252,182 downwards.
ATAGCAATAACAAAAGGAAATGTCCCTTTTTGAACCATAGCCTCTGCACCTGGAGTTTTGTTTCCTTGGAATGCTTTTTCTTTTTCCTTCTTCTTCCTTTTGATCTCTACAGAACAAGCTTTGACTCATCCGTCATCTTTAATGTTAAATTCTCAGGAACTTCCTTGATTATCCCATTGCCATCCTCTATTTTTCTCCCTCATGACTTTTTAGCAAATATCACAAATTAAAATTATTTTTCTCTTTGTTTCCTTCTTTCGGTCAGAAACCTTTATCTCTCTTGTTTACCATTATATCCCTATGTGTTTAGAACAATGCTGAGAATGTTTTTAAAAATAATTATTAAAATCATATCAAGTATCTTTTCCAACCACAATAGTATGAAACCGGAAATCATTAAAAGAAGGAAAGCTGGAAAATTCACAAATATATGGAAATTAAACAACACAATCCTGAACAACCAATGGATCAAAGAGGAAATCAAAAGGTAAATTAGAAAGTATCTTGAGACAAATGGAAACAAACATACAATATACCAAAATGTATGAGATGCAGCAAAGAAATTCTAAAAGAGAAGTTCACAGGAATAAATGCTACATTAAGAAAAAATATATATCTAAAACAAATTAACTTTACACCTCAAGAAACTGAAAAAAGAAGATCAAACTAAACCCAAAGACATCAGAAAGAAGGAAGTAATAAAGACTAGAGCAGAAATAAATGAAATAGAGACTAAAAACAAAATAGAAAAAAATCAATATAACTAAGTGCTGGTTTTTGAAAATATAAACAAAATTGGCAAATCTTTAGACAGATTCACCAAGAACAAAAAAGAGGAGACTAAAAATTTAAAATAACAGAGGAGGCAATACAACTGATATCACAAAAATAAGAGGATCTTTGGAGGCTACTATGTACAATTACATGCCAACAAATTAGATAACCTAGAAGAAATAGATAAATTCCTAGAAACATATGACCTATGAAGACTGAATCATGAAGAAATAGAAAATTTGAAAAAATAATAACTAGCGATATTGAAGTAAAATTTAAAAACCTCCTAACAAACAAAAGCCTAAGATCAGATATATTTAATGTTGAACCCCACCAAACAGTTTAAGAATTAATGCCAATCCTTTTCAAATTGTTCCAAAAATAAATAAAGAAGATAGAACACACCCAAACTCATTTTACCAGGCCAGCATTACCTTGATAGCAAAGCTAGATAACAACATTACAAGAAAAGAAAATTACTGTCCAAAAACCCTGATGAATATAGACACAAAAATTTTCAACAATTAGCAAACTAAATTCAAAAGTACATTAAAAGAATCATACACCATTATCTGTAGGATTTATCTCCGAGATGCAAGGATGGTTCAGCATACACAAATCAATAGACATAATACACCACATTAACAATAAAGATAAAAATCATTTGATCCTCTCAGTAGAAGCAGAAAATACTTTGGACAAAATTCAATACCCTCTCAATTTTTTGAGGAACCCCCACACTGCCTTCCATAGCACCTAACCCAATCTGCATTCCCACCAACAGTGTATGTGGGTTCCTTTTTCTCCACAGCCTCTCCAACACTTGTTATAATTTGTCTTGTTAATGATAGTCATTCTAACTGGTGTGAGGTGATATCTCATTGTGGTGTTTATTTGCATTTTTCTGATGATTAGTGATGTTGAGCATCTTTTTATATGTCTATTGGCCATCTGTATGTCCTCTTTTGAAAAATGTCTATTCAGGTCTTCTGCCCATTTTTTAACTGGATTGTTTGTTTGTTTTTTGTTGAATTGTATGAATTCCTTATATATTTTGGATATTAGCCCCTTATCAGAGGCATTGTTTGCAAAAATCTTCTCCCATTCGGTTGGTTCTCTCTATTTTGTCTATGGTTTCTTTTGCTGTGCTGAAACATTTTAGTTTGAGATAATTCCATTCATTTATTTTAGCTTTTATTTTCCTTGCCTTTGAGGTCAAATTCATAAAACATCTTTGAACCTAAGGTCCATAAGTTTAGTATCTGTGTTTTCTTCTATGCAGTTTATTGTTTCAGGTTTTATGTTCAGGTCTTTGATCCATTTTGAGTTAATTCTGGTACACAGTGACAGATAGCAGTCTAGTTTCAAATTACCATGTGACCCAGCAATCCCTCTCCTGGATATTTATCAAAAAAAATCTGTAAACATTTATCCATAAAGATATATATGTATGTACTCCGATGTTCACTGCAGCTTCATTTATGGTGGCCAAGACATGTAAACAGCAAAAGTGTCCTTTGATAGATGATTCAATAAAGAAGATGTGGTATATACACACAATGGAATACTATTCTGCCGTAAGAAAAGATGAAATAGTGCCATTTGTGACAAAATGGATAGATCTTGAGTGTATTATGCTAAGCAAAATAAGTCAGATAGAAAAAGTCAAGAACCATATGACTTCACTGATATGTGGATATAAAACTGAAAGAAGCAAAGGAACAAGACAAACAAATAAAGACACAAAAACTCATAGACACAGATAATAATTTAGTGGTTACCAGAGGGTAAGGAGGGAGGCAGGTAGCAGATGAGGGTAAAGGGAATCAAATATATGGTGATGGAAGGATAACTGACTCTGGGTGGTGAATACACAATGTGATATATAGATGATGTATTACAGAATTGTACACTTAAAACCTATGTTATTTTACTAACCATTGTCACCCCAACAAACTTTAATTTAAAAAAAATTCAATACCCTCTCATGATAAAAATTCTCAACAAATGGGGTATAGAAGGAATATACCTGAACATAATAAAGGACACATAGGACAAACCCACAGCTAACATCACACTAAATAGTTTAAGGTTAAAATCTTTTCCACTGAGAGCTGGAACAGACAGAGTACACATTCCTATTCAACACAGTACCGAGAGGCTCAGTCAGAGGCATTAGGGAAAAAAAAGAAAGAAAGAAAAGACATCTAGATCTAAGAGGAAGAAGTTAAATTGTCTCTGTTCACTAACAACATGATATTGTATATAGGAAGTACTAAGGACTCCAACAAAAAACTGTTGGAACTAATAAGTTTTATAACTTACACTATACAAAATCAACATAAAAAGTCAGCTGCATTTCTACACATTAACTTTCTAGACAATAAAGTTTAACAGATATTAATTGTTCACCAATTTCTCAAGTGTCATTAATGACCTCTTAGTTATGAAATACAAAGCTCTTTTCTCAGTTCCCATTCTCCTTGTCCTCTCTATACTAGTTTAAATATGTATGTTTTAAAATTTTCTCATTCTCTTTTTCTTCCTCTCCTCTCTAATTTTGATAATCATCATGTGGGTTTGTTATCTATGTCACCGACCACTCCTTTCCTCACTGAATACTTATCCTCTTCTCAAAAAGCTTCTTAATAATCTCTCCTACTTCCTTAACACACCAGATTTCATTCACACCTATCATTTCAACTATTCTCATTTTTTATATGATTCAGGAGGACTGGATGTAAGAAAGACCTCAGGATTACATATATATATACATGTGTGTGTGTGTGTGTGTGTGTGTATACATATGCAGTAAAACCTTGGATTGTGAGTAACTTGTTCTGCGAGTGTTCCACAAGACAAGCTAACATTTCTAATAAATTTTGATAAATGAGTGATGTCTTGCAATACGAGTAGTACGTGACTCCGAATGTCACATGGTCTCAACTGAGCCAATGGTTCTTATCTCTCTCACACTGCAGGATTGTGGGTGATCGTCTCCCATGCTTGGATGCTCAGTCTCAGGCCGTGGTGTTTGGGAAAAATCAGTGATTTTTCAGAACATTGGAAGGTGCCCACTAGTATATTTTTTGTCACTTCAAAGCGCCTATGGACAGTCCTTTGCTTTTCCATACAAGAGTAAGCTTAGGAATGCTTTGCTTCATTCTAGGTCAGGCTGCTTACAGATATAGACACTTTCCTCTGCTACCTTATTGCCAGTTACATTAAATACAGTATAGGACAAGAGTTTATTAATACTGTACTGTAGTCAACATCCGTGCGAGTGTATACAATGACCCCCATGCAGAAAAAGGTTGAAAAGAAAGGCAGTAAGAAGGAGATGATTATGGTGGAAGTTAAGAAGGAAATCATCAAAAAGTATGAACGAGGTATGTGAGTGGCTGAAGATTTTATAAGAAGTCTACATCGAGGCCAGCCCAGTGGCGTGTTGGTTAGGAGTTGGCTTGGGACGCCAGCTCTGAGCAGCAGGGCCCCGGTTTTGAATCCCACATGAGGGTCAGTGATGCTGCGCCCTCTACAGCTAAGATGGTGAACAAAGGCTCGACCTGCAGCTGGGCTGCTGTGAGTCATTGGTGATGGCGTAGGCTGCAGTGTAGCTGGTCAGCAGCAGGTGTGAGCTTTTGTGAGCTGCTGTGAGCGGCCGTCCAACGGCCGGTGAGTGACTGCCTCACCCGGGAAGAGTGCAATGATAATACCAACATGGGCCAGTGAAGTGATGTCCTCCACAACTAGACCAAAGAACAAAAAGACAGCAACTTGTCTGTTCCCCTTCCCCAATTCCCCAATAAAATCTTTTAAAAAAAAAAGTCTACGTTGACCATTTGCACAATATTAAAGAAGAAAGAAAAAATAAGGGGGCTACATGCAGCAAAGGAGTCACGAGAATATCAAAGCAGTGGCCACGTGTTCTGGAAGATGTAGAAAAGTTGCTTCTGGTTTGGATAAATGAGAAGCAACTAGCAGGTGATACTGTGACTGAGAACTTCATCTGTGAGAAGGCAAAGGCTTTGTACACCAACCTCGTAAGTAAACTGTTGGGTATATCAACAGAAAACGAAGAAGGCTTCAAGGCAAGCAGGGGATGGTTTGATAACTTTAAGAGGAGAAGTGGCACCCATAATGTAAGTCACGGAGAGGCTGCAAGTTCAGATGCTAATGCAGCTGAGGAGTTTGCTATCGAGTTCCAGAAGCTCATGGTTTCCGAGTGTTATCTGCTGGAGCAAGTTTTTAACTGCGACGAGATGGGGCTTTTTTGGAAAAAGGTGCCAAAGAAGACCTACATCACAGAAGAAGAGAATGCAATGCCCGGTCACGAGCCCATGAATGACCATCTCACCCTCATGTTTTGTGTTAATGCAAGCGGGGATTTAAAAGTCAAGCCCCTATTCGTGTATCATTCCTAGAATCTATGAGCCTTCAAGAAATGCAAGGTGCAGTAGAGCCAGTTAAACGTTATGTGGAGGTCCAACAGCAAGGCTTGGGTCACTCGTCTCTTGTTCATTGAGTGAATCAACGAGGTATTCAGTCCTACAGTGAAAAAATACGTTTTAGCAAAGAATCTGCTGGGCTGTCCGAGTGGCACGATGGTTAAGAACTGGCTTGGGACGCCAGAGGGCCCCAGTTCGGATCCCACATATGAGGGCCAGTGACACTTCCCTCTACAGCTAAGATGCTGAACAACAGCTCAACCTGGAGCTGGGCTGACCTGAGTCGCCGGCGACGGCGTAGGCTGCAGCCCCTGCTGCAATGGGTTGCCATGGGCTACCGTGTGTAGCCAGCAGCCAGCGTGAGCGGCCAGCAGCCGCCGTGAGCGGCCGTCCAGAAGCCGGCGACTGATCTGCCTCGCCAGGGAAGAGCGCAATGATGGTGCCAACTTGGGCCAGTGAAGCGACGTCCTCCACAGCTAGACTGAAGAACAAAACGACAGCAACTTGTCTGTTCCCCTTCCCCCAATTCCCCAGCACTGTTCCCATCCCCCAATTCCCCAATAAAAAAAAATCTAAAAAAAGAAAAAAAATAATCTGCCACTCAAAGCCTTGCTGGTTATGGATAATGCTCCTGCTCATCCTCCAGGCTTTGAGGATGACTTACTGGAGGAATTCAAGTTCATTAAGGTCAAGTTCCTTCCTCCCAACACCACTCCAATCCTCCAACCCATGGATCAGCAGGTCATTTCGAATTTTTTTTTTTTTTTTAGATTTTATTGGGGAATTGGGGAAGGGGAACAGTGTTGGGGAATTGGGGAAAGGGAACAGCCAAGTTGTTGTCCTTCAATCTTAGTTGTGGAGGGCACAGCTAGCTCAGCTGCAAGTCCAGTCACCATCTGGCCGCCCATGGGCAGCTCAGGGCAGCTCAGCTCAAGGTGCTGTGTTCAACATTAGTTACGGGTGTGTGTAGCCCACCATCCCATGCGGGAGTCGAACCGGCAGTCTTGTTGTTAGGAGCACGTATTCTCGCCAGCTGAGCCATCCTGTCACCTGTTGGCAGCTCAGTGGCAGCTCACCTCGGGTGCAGCTCACTGGCCCATGTGAGAATCAAACCAGTGACCCTGTTGCTCAGAGCTCGCGCTCTTAACCAACTGAGCCACTTAGCTGGCACCCCCATTTCAAACTTTAAAAAGCTTTACACCAAAGCTCTATTTCAGCTATGCTTCGAGGTGACCAAAAGAACAAACCTTACTCTCCAAGAGTTTTGGAAAAATCATTTTCACATCGCGAACTGCCTCAAGATCATCGATAAAGCCTGGGATGGGGCCACCAAGAGAATTCTCAATTCTGCTTAGAGAAAACTGTGGCCTGATTGTGTTGTTGGACATGACTTAGAGGGGATTGCTCATGAACAGGAGGCACCAGTTGTCGATGAAATTGTGTCCTTGGGGAAGATCATGGGACTGGCGGTTAATGAGGACGACATTCAAGAGCTGGTGGAGGAACATGACCAGGAGCTGATCACCGATGAACTGATGAATCTGCATCGCGAGCAACAGCAAGAGGTTATGGAGATCTCATCTGCAGAGGAGGAGGAGAAAAAGGTGAAGGAATCCCTCACTTCAAATGAGATTAGGGAGATGTGTAAAATGTGGGAAACAGTGCAAAATTCTGTAGAAAACACCACCCGAATAAGGTTGTAGCAGTATGAGCAATGAATCTGTTTAATGACAATGGAATGTAACATTTCCAAGAAATCCTCAAAAGAAGGCAAAAGCAAGTATCATCAGATAGGTTCCTTGTTAAAGTTGCACGAAAGAAAAAGATTCCATTGAGCCAACAGATAGCCATGATTCCGTTAGTGACAGTGAGAGTGGTCCTACACAATAACCCTCCTCTCTCTTATCTCCCTCACACCAGCCACGAAGGTTTTCAAAGGGAAGTGCAGGTGAATTTGTTTATTTTTCTTTATATTTTGTATTTTCTTTATTATTTCACAGTATATTACAGTATTGTAATCATTTTTATATGAATATTTTTGGGTTGTGGAATGAATCATCTGAGTTTCCATTATTTCTTATAGGGAAATTCACTTCGATATACAAGTTCTTTGGATTACAAGCATGTTTCCGGAATGAATTATCTTCGCAAACCAAGGTTTTACTGTATATATGTGTGTGTGTGTGTGTGTGTGTGTATAGGGTATATATATACATATATACATACATATATAAATATATATACACATATACATATATGTATATATACCAATTTTCCACCTTTAAATATATTAACATCATTTTTGTAACCATATTTTTCCAATGTAATGTTGCAAAAAGTATATACATCATCTTCCATAGCCAGACACCCATTCTAATCATTTCACTCCTGTTTTCTCTCTCTGAAACTGTTGCTGTTAACTCCGGTTCCAGTCATCTCAACGATTACCTCTCTCTAATGTCTCATATCCAATCAGTGGTTTTTCCATTTCAGTGCCTCTTACAACTTCCCATTTCTTCCCATTTCTGTGCATGCCCTTATCACTGCTCACCTGGATTACTTCAATTGAATTGTAATTCTCATCCAGGTCTCCAGGTTTCAGACACTTCTCTTCATCTCTCCGTCTTCCTAACTATTGATAGATTAATCTTCCTAAAAGTCCTGCAACACATTTTCCATCATGTCAGTTCACTGTTCAAAACCCTTTAGTGAGAAAGAACAAGGAAAAATGAAAATAGATTGTGTACTTGAGAGCAGGTTGCAGAGGCAAGTAATTTTTCCCCTTAAATCTCTCATGATTTTTATGTTGCTTTGTGTGATTAATTAATAAAATTAACTACCTAGAAGTTAAAATTCAAGAGACCTCCACAATATGATTCCAATATTTTTTTGGCATTTCTTATTCCACTCTTCCATTAAATAAAACCTGTTCTCTCTATATTCCCTCTACATTCAAAATATGAAAATTACATTCTGGAATTACTTTAAACTTAAGTTCCACTGTTGTATAAATTTTTTAATTACATTAGCTAAACAATTCCCTTTTATACACACAAACCTTATTTCTTATGAGAAGCAATCATTTTACCCTCATCACTTAAGGTTTTCATTAGTATTTCTGTTTTCATCTTTATTTTTACTTTTCTCCTCAGATTAAAAGAAAAACATATCCTTAATAAAAAGAACTCTTCCATTTGTTTGAGAAAGAGGCCACATTAACTTAAAAAACATAAAAGGCATTTAATAAATATCTACTATTTCATTAGGTAAATGATCAAAGGCAACAAAAGTCTTTTCTTGTGGAGTAAATTTTTACTTTGTTTTAAAATTAAAACCAGAAGCAGACACGTGTTGCCTGTGAAAATGCTCCCAAAAGAACCAGCATTACAGCAATTGTTCAACCTAGAATGAAGAGATTGAGTATAAATAGACACACCCACTACAAGTAACTCGTATTATTAACTGAGACCCTCTTCTCTCAGCCAATGAAATTAGGAGGTGCTACCCAGATCCCAGCGCTTCAACTTTACCTCAAGATGTAGGGAACATGAGCAGCACTCTACTCCATTTGTTCAGCTATGATGTCATGTGCACCACTCAGAAATCAACACTTGCTTGAATTGCTATCAATGTGGAGCTCAGGAGGAAGAAATTCACTGGAGCCATCATTAATGCTTTTTTAATGCAATATTAAATCGCTGTGGCACAGTGTATGGAGTGAGACAGCTTAACAGCAGCCTAAAGGAAAAAATACTTATAAACACATAAATAATTAGGACATCATTTCTCTTTTCTCTTCTTTTTCCAATGAGACAACTAAGCTGGGTCAAAAAAAAAAAAAAGAAAAGAAAAGGAAAACGAATATATCTAGCTCCATGGACAGATTAATTTATATTTGCACTACACATTTAATCCATGTTTCCCTGCACTAGGCAATTCAGGAGAAGATCTGATTACTCTATTCATCATTTGATATTCTTTACAAAAGCTGATAAGTACACTCACTCTAAATCTTATGTTTGCTGGTAGAAAACACATTTCAGAGCTGGCCAAGGGGCTGCTTATAAGACGCTGGCAAATTGTCAGAGGATGCAAACTAGCCCTTCCGTCCTCTACTTTCCACCCCAGTGGACAGCAAAAAAAGAGGTAGCAGTACAACCATCATGTCAGCCACCAGTTGCAGCTTCTGGCAATGTCCACCCTAGAAGAATGCTAACTGGAAAAATCATTCATTGAACAGATTTCCAATGAGCAAGGCACACGCTAAACCTGGGGAATACAGGCTTCAGCCCAGTCAGGATATAACCATTGATAACTGCAGTTAGTGACATTGAATTCTTTAAAAAAAAAAAAAGTTGAATTAAATTATGTAGGAAAGCATTGTCTTTATTTTTTTTCAACTCAAACACAATGAATAACGAATATATAAAATATATATAAAATACTGAAAATTTCTATTTACTTCTCTCTGTTCATGTTGACCTTGGAGTAGATTACAAAATCCTAAGAGAAAGATTCTTTTTAACTCTATTTCTGACCACTGTGACTCCTAAGTACATAAAAGAAACTCAATACATTTTTAAATTCTACCATTATTTTTTGATTCTCAATAAAATGCTAATGCCAGTCATAGGTATGTGTGATGCTATTTGTTGCATGAACATGTATCTCAGAGCAATCACATTACTTCTCTACATTGTCAATTGCCATTTGCTACCTTCATCCAAATATATCTATAACAAAGATTATGTCTTTCCACACTGCATAAAAGAGGTGTCTTTATTTGTAGCAACAATTGGTATCTGCAGTTTGGCAATGTGTGGCATGATGACTGGCTGATTTTCTGCTTCAATTTTCCAGTGCAATTGAAATTCTCCCTCAAGATGTCCTTCAACAGTGTCATCTTTCACTCTTCTCATGGTTTTTGTCATTGTCATCTGTCTACATTGACAGATTGCATCTTAAACTGATTTTATCCAATGATAGGAACACATGTCCTCCTGGGACCAGGGGGCTGATCTTAATAAAGTAGAGCTTCCATAAAACACTGAGGAAACAGCTCTACATTGGTAGGCGTAAGTCTCATTATCCACTGAAAAGACTGATGTGTTTGGTACTCGTGCTTTGAAAAGCTTCAATTGGATTTACAAATAGAACTATGATTGTGACTGTTATTGATTTTTATGTTTGTTTAATGTCCTATTTCTTTCTAAAATAGATTCTATGAATCTGAAGTAAAGATAGTAACAAAAATACATATCCATTTCCCTTTGGATATCTGGATGTTGGCCTTCAAATTTATTACTGATATTCTTCGCAGCCAATGCAAAAAGGGAAACAAAATTTATAGTGTTTATAAGCAATACATATATATATATATATATATATATGTATTGCTTATAAACAAATATATATATATATATATATATATGTATGTATATATATATTGTCTTAGGAGAAGTAAGATATCCTTGTCAGTGTCCTGAGAATATTTCGCCCATGGATTCTTATAAACAGATCCTTGTAAAATGTCACAAGCACTGGTTGAACCCAGGAAATACAAATTATGTACCCATATGATTTCCAAAGTTCATGCCGTCTCAAGGTAAATTTCAGTTCCATTATGTACATCGGCATTTTTGGCTCTGCCTTCTCTCCCCCATCAATTATGGCACTCTTTGGCAAGGTGCCACGTATTCTCAGTTCCAGTCTAAGTAAGGGCAGAGCATTTTTCTGTTATTTCACTGGCATATTCCCAGCACTATATCAGTAATTTGCACATAGTCAGCATATTAACATTTGTTGAATGAACAAATGAAATTTGTAACTTGGAGCAATTATATATCTTCTTTATATAGCTACTCTCAGTTTGTTGCCTCTATCCAAATATATCTAAACCCCAGTTTTATTTTTCATCACAAAACCTCTCTCCATCCTGCTCCATCCTAGCCAGGACTTGAACCCTCCTCTTGTCCACACTGCACACACTGTCCCCCATCAGTCACTTAGCCGCTTTCTTGGTTATTAGGTTATTAGATCAACTGTCACAGTGTTACAGTGTTTGCATTGAAGTAACACTTATTCCACCTAAAATGGCCCCAAAGTACAAGAGTCGTGATGCTAGCAGTTAGGATATGCCAAAGACAAGCAGCAAAGTGAATCCTTTAAGTGAAAAGGTGAAAGTTCTCTACTTCATAAGGAATGAAAAACAAAAAATCATAGGTGGAGGTTGCTAAAATCTATGGTAAGAACCAATCTTCTGCCCATGAAATTGAAAGAAAGAAAAAGACATTTATGCTAGTTACTGCAAAAGTTATGACTACAGTGTGTGATCAGTACTTAGGTAAGATGGAAAGGGCATTAAATTTGTGGTAGAAGATATGAGCAGAAAACATTGCCGACTGATGGCAATGTGTTACAACAGAAAACACTGAGCATATATGAAGACTTCAGCAAGTGTATGTATGTATGTATGTATGTATGTATGTATGTATGTATAGTAAAAACCATAGTATATACAGGGTTCAGTATTATCCATGGTTTCAGGTGTCTACTGGGGGTCTTGGAATTTATCCCCAATGGGTAAAGGGGGACTACTGTATAGGTAAATAAATCAAACAAATTTAAATATATGTAATCTGAAAAAAAATATATAGCATCTATGGTGTTTATAACAATTTATTATAAAACACATTTAAACAGTTTAAACCAATAAGGCAGATTCTAGACAACTAGATGGTATTTATTAACACCTTCATTCTTACTGAGTATATTTGTAAGAGTTTAATTATGCAGAAACTGCTCTGTGTATATAGCTTCTGAAAATTAGAGATTACAAATTTCCAGATGCTAGAATTACCTTGAGATTTAACCCTGAATCCAGTCAATTAAAAGTTGTAATGACCTAATTTGCCTTCTCTCTCATCACAAAAGCTATAAGATTCTATACTGCTCAAGCATAGCCTTCCCATCCAAATTTTAGAAGGAAAAAAATCTTTAAATTTCAAGGGCAAATATAAAAATGAGGCTGCAATTAAGATTTGTATCATATCTTCATCCATAATGTTTCTTAACCCCTTTAACAATCTTATTTGGAACCCTAATCTCTTTAGGTCTGTACTCAGCAAAAATCTATCTAAATCTGATACTAATCTTTCCCTTTCTCCTGCTCCACTTGATCAAGCTCAGTTCAATCTAGCTGAGGAATATCAATTATTAAGAGCTGAGCAGTTGGGAATTTACCAGAGTGGATTTTGCTGGACACAGTGTTGCTTTCACAATGACCCTGTCTAAACATTCTATAGTGTTCCTATCTCAAAAACCTCATTTCTGGTGATGGCTAAAAAGACATAATTCTCATATCCCAGATCCATATTTACTATCTGGATATATTTATTGAACTTATTTAATATATTAAAAATGAAAGAAAGAAAGAAAGAAAGAAAGAAAGAAAGAAAGAAAGAAAGAAAGAAAGAAAAGACCTCTGGTTGCCACCTGACAACTATAAATTTCAAATAGCATCTCAAATGACTACAATTTAATCTGTTTTATGATTCATCAGTCAACTGTCTTTACTCATCATGTTGCATTTTATAAAATTCTGTGTATGCTTCCTAGACATGTATTAGAGTGATTATAAATGAATTAAACATTATTAATCCAAGACTGTAACTGGCTACTATCTGATGATGCTTAGTGACTTAATTATGTTAGACAGACTAAATTGTTTCAAATGAACCTTCACAAAGGTCCTTAATAAAATAAAACAGTGATTTTATTTTGTGTTATCTGCTTTCTGCCAGTAAGTTCTCTAGGGACTACTGCAGTTTTCTTTCCTTTCCTATTAGATAGAAAGCACAATTTAGCAAGCCTGTGAAACTTTCAAGAGCTTACAGTGAACATATTTCTCACTCTTTGACAAGCACTACGGTAAGATTTGGGGCTGCTGTGTAAGCAGCAAGATTTACTGGTTTTCTCTTATGGGAGCTGGTTACTGAAGTGACTTAAAATGCCGTAGGAAAGAAAAGAAGAACTTTCATATTGATAGTGTGCGGTGAGGATAACTTTATATAAAATTTTGAGTAGAGTAGATATTTGAAATAGAGTGGAAATTTTCAAAGTAGAATTTAAAATGTCAGCAGATTCATAGAGGAACTGCCTCAGACAGCAGGCTGTAAAAGATATTAAATTTTTAAATAAGGGGTTACCTTGTTTCTTCAGTTTGCTTTGTGGAGTACCAGAAGTTCACGAATCAGCGTAGGTAATTCGTCTATTATTTCCAAGACAGAGCGTATTAGCCGAGACTTCGCTCAGAAGGCGGCCCCTCACCCGTGAGAGGTGCAATGAGAGGTTGAATGTGCACAGAGTGTTTCTCATCCCCACAGCAGTTTTGACAGGCAGGTCAAACACAGGAAAATGGATAATGGAATCATAAAGTTACTACACTTCTGAGCAAGATGTGCAATGTAGCAGTCAAAGTGTGGCTCTTTGTGGGAAAGTAGCAGACAAAAGTGGTTCTCTGTGGGAAAGAACTGCTTGGGACAGTGGAAGCTTTCTAGGCTAGTTGCTATTCTTAGTCTTCCCTCGGTATGAAACCCATGCTCCGCAGAGTCAGGCCATTATATAGAATTATTTATTTCTCTTTCCCCTGCACATCCCCAACAAGAAAACACCGCAGGCACACCAACAATATAGAACTCTCATATTTAGAAACTCTTCAATTTCCAACAATCCTTACTTAACGAGTACCAAATCACACTGGGATTTCCCAGATGTTTTAGTCCTTTTATTTCTGAGTCTAGTGCCCTTTATGTAGAGCACAATGAGGCTGAAGGCAAAAACTGAAATAAGAATTCCATTTATTGTCATTGAAATTTTCTGTCATTGCAATGCATACCTTCGCTTCTAGCAAGTAAATACCTCTATGTCAAGAATATATCTCCAGTTTTATGTTGATCTTTATGAATTTCAATTGGGCAATAGTAACAACAAAAAAGAGCATATTAAATCTAAAAGCATTTTAAAATTAGCCCAAATAAGTAGCTTCAATTAAAGCCCAAAATTTTGTATGTTTTACTAAAGAAAGGAAAAAAAAACCATAAATATGATTTATACCACACAGGTGAAGTAGGAAGACACAAAAGAGGAAGTAAACAGCTTCTTTCCAGCCATTTGGGAAAAACATTAACAAAGAACTCACCGAACTTTAAACACCATCAGTGCTTGAAAGAGGCCTAGTAGGGATTCATAATGAGGCCTTGGGGGAAACATAGGAAAGAAATACAAAGTTGGGGTAGTATGAAGAAAAGTCAGTTTTTTTAAATGTATTGTAAGAAAACAAGAGTTAGTTTTGTTTTAAAACATGAACTCTCCAATTGTTGTTCCTGATGTCGAATCTTTGAACAATGTAAAATACAATGGACCTTGGAAAAAAAAAGATCTTTCACCATTTCAAAAACTCGAGCCAAAAATAAATTTACAGTGATAATCTCACAGAAATTTATAACAAGAAATGATAAATTGGGTAGGGATCAATCATTATATTTGCCAGAAACTGAGCAAAGTCGCTAGCCAGAATCAATGTTAGAAATTTATTTTACTCAGTACTCTAATTTTTCCTGGGCAGAAAGAAAGCAAAATCTGACCAAATAAAATTGGTCATCTCTTTCATTTTTTTCAAGCAACTTGAGACCAAGTCACCTAATCCTTTTATAATGAATTTTTTATCTTCTATTTCTAGAAGATAGGATTCTCCCAGAAAATGGTGATAAGAAAGTATAGGAATGGGATGGAGGTAGCATAGACCAGTCTGTTAAAGTACAGATCTTAAACATAAAACTTTTAAATGGAATGACAAAGGAATGGGAGCTAGAAAGCTTAGTGCCATCAATGGATTTTGGAAATTTATTTTTCACGTACCTTTTCTCATGTATCATAAAACCAGTCAAAAGAGATAGGTTTGTTAGTGTAGTGCATGAGTCTAACATAACTATTGTAGATGAATGAGTTCTTACGTTGGAGTAGGAGTAATGCATACTAATGTGTGTTGCTGATATTTTTCTCCCAATGAGTGGATTCAATTTCTCCCCAGGTGGAACTGGAAACAAGACCAAGCGTTCTGACGCTTGGTAAGCTTGGTAAATTTGGTAAACTTTTGGTCTGCAGAGTCTTTTCTTTCTTTGACAAGAAAATAGCAAAATCAATAAAAATAATACAACTTTCTTGAATGAACACTGAAAGATAAGGTTTATTTTAGTTCTTTCAAAGTACTATTTGTGATTATCAAATTTTGTAAATTTGTTATGCAAAAACAAAGCAAATGTCAGGCTTTGTGTGGGAAATTCTTCACATTGAATATTACTGGTTTTTCTTCCCTGGAAAAGAGATGCAAAAGCAATACAAATATGTAGGTGTCAGAAAGTGAGTGTGTTTGGACCTAAAATGTCTCATGAAGCAAAGATATCTTTGTACATATCCACATCAACCAGTCAAAAAATCCTAGCTATTAAATATCTCTCTCTAAAGAAGATTTTTAAGTTAAGTCAATTGTAAGTACAACTCAATTGCTCTAATAAACTCTCTTAATAAAAAAATAATAATAATAATAATAATTAAAAGAAAGAAAAATAGACCTCCTTGCCTCAATACCTGCACCCATGCACTCCCCAACACAAACACACACACACACACACACACACACACACACACACACACACACACACACGCTTCCCAAACAGCTATGGTAAAAAGAATTTAAAAGAAACAGAAAAGGCCTAATCATAAGTTAGTGTAAAAGCACCAGGGAAGTGAGTAGGGGTAGGGGTTCACATTATAAAATACCTTAAACCTAACTACAACCTCTTTCTTCTGGGTTTGCTTTATATCGATTGTATTTAGATCATGCTCTGAGAATCAATCACATTCTACTGACCAGTAAAAATGAGAAAAATGAGAAGCTAAGACATGGTCTGGACAACCAAGTTACACCATCATAGGCAATCTAGATCTAAGGAAAAGAACACTTAGACAATGAAAATATTTCATTCTGCCATTAGGAGGAAGAAAATAAGGATTGAGTGATCTTTGACACTTCTGTTTCTTCACTTTTTGTTAAATAACTGCACTCCCATAGACATTATTTTTCTTCTTAAAATTTCTTAATCTTATTGATTTATAAAGATAAATGGAAAGAGCTAAAAGAGGCCAACTGAAATTAGCCCAGGAGCCATTAGCTCATTGTTTGCCATTTGTGTGGCAAATAAATTTCTTAGTCTATTCTTCAATTTTTTTAAGTTGTTAAAATATTTTAATCCATAAATATTATATTTTTATGTATTCAAATATGATGATCTTTCCTTTATGATTTCACCTTTATTAACCTTAGATTATTTTTCCCAGTCAATGATCTTGTATTAATTAATCATTAGACATGAGGATGAATTTAAAAATAAGTATTAGTAACCCTTGGAACATGCTATGTAATCAACATATTTTACTAAAAATTGCTTAATAAAAGGGAAAATCAAGCATTTATCTGCCTTTCCTAAAACTCTATCACAAAGTAATCAAATTGCTGCTAACAGAAAAATCTCTTTCCCATCCAAGTACTAACCAGGTCTGACACTGCTTAGCTTCCAAGGGCAGGCGAGATGTGACACTTTCAGGGTGGTATGGCCATAGGATGTACTCTATAATTGTACGCTTGTAATCTATGTGATTTTACTAACCATTGTCACCCTAATAAACTTAATTAAAACAGAAAACTTATTTCATGCAAGGTCTATGGAATTAGAATTGTACAATTTTGCAATCCTTAATGGAATGATGCATCTAGGCATGTTGACCCATGGGTACTCACAACAACACAAAGAAAGGAACAAAAAGGAAGTACATTTTGTATTTCCACTATCTATGAAGTACTCTTGACAAAACAACAACAACAAAACCTATTTCTTAACTAAGAATTTAAAGGAAATACACAGCTGAGAGGAATATGTTAAATAAAAACTATACAGGAGGGCCGGCCGAGTAGCAGGATGGTTAAGAGCTGGCTTGGGACACCAGAGGGCCCCGGTTCGGATCCCACATATGAGAGCCAGTGACACTGCCCTCCACAGCTAAGATGCTGAACAACAGCTCAACCTGGAGCTGGGCTGCCGTGAGTCACCGGCGACAGTGTAGGCTGCAGCCCCTGTGGCAGTGGGTTGTCATGGGCTACCGTATGTAGCCAGCAGCCAGCGTGAGCGGCCAGCAGCCACAGTGAGCGGCACTCCAGAAGCCGGCGACTGATCTGCCTCACCCGAGAAGAGCGCAATGATGGTGCCAACTTGGGCCAGTGAAGCAACGCCCTCCACAGCTAGACTGAAGAACAAAAAATGACAGCAACTTGTCTGTTCCCCTTCCCCCAATTCCCCAATAAAAAAATCTTTAAAAAGAAAAGAAAAGAAAAAAACTATACAAGAAAAAAAAAATGACCCAAATCCTTGAACAACTGAAGTACAAGGAAAAATGAGAGATATTAGAGCAGATCAAAGAAATACATTAACCAAGTATAGCATATGGACCTTATTTATCCCTAATTTGAACAAATACACTATGAAAAATATTAGACAGCTGAGCAATGTGAATATTGACTAGATATTTAATGATATTGATAGCTGTATGAGGCTCATTACATAAAATTCTTTCTACATTTGTATATGCTTAAAAATTAAGAAACCAAGCAAGCTCCTATGCTACACAAACTGTGACAGATAGATGGATGCACTCTTTTATTAAATTTATTGAGGTAACATTGGTTGATAACATTATATAACTTTCAGGTGTACAATACTATAATTCAATATCTGTATACACTATTGCATGTTTCCCACCAAAAGTCTACTTTCCTCTCCTCAGCATACATTTGACTCCCTTCACCCAATTCACCCTCCCTCTACCCTTCTTTCCCTCTGTTAACTACCATTCTATTGTCAGTAACCATGAATTTGTTTTTGCTTGTTTTATTAGTTCTCTTGTTATTTTTTTATATATATTCCACATGAATGAAATTATACATTTTTTGTCTTTTTCTGTCTGACTTACTTCACTCAGCATAATATCCTCAAGACCCATCCATGTTGTTGCAAATGGCAATATTTCATCTTTTTTATGGCTGAGTAGTATTTCATTGTGTATGTATATATATGTATGCTCAGCACATCTTTTTTTTTTTTTTTAGCTGAGCCATCCTGCCGCCTGTTGGCAGTTCAGCAGCAGCTCAGCTCAGGCGGGCATCGAGCTGCTGTTGCTCAGAGCTCACCACATCTTTTTAATCCATTCATTTGTCAATGGACACTTATGTTGTTTCCATGTCTTAGCTATTATGAATAATGAACATAGGGGTACAAATACTTTATGAATAGTGTTTTCATATTTGGGGGTAAATATCCAGAAAAGGAATTGCTGGATCATATGATATTAATAGTTCCATTCTTTTTTTTTTAAGATTTTATTGGAGATTTGGGGGAGAGAACAGCGTTGGGGAATCGGGGAAATGGAAAAGGCAAGTTTCTGTCCTTTTGTTCTTCAGTCTAGTTGTGGAGGACGTTGCTTCACTGGCCCAAGTTGGCACCATCATTGCGCTTTTCCCGGGCGAGGCAGATCAGTCGCTGGCTTCTGGACGGCCACTCACTGTGGCTCCTGGCCGCTCACGCTAGCTGCCGGCCACACACAGTAGCTCATGGGAACCCACTGCAGCTCAGCCGCCGGCTTCGCCGTCGCCGGCAACTCACGGCAGCCCAGCTCCAGGTTGAGCTGTTGTTCACCATCTTAGCTGTAGAGGGTGCAGTGTCACTGGCCCGCATGTGGGATCTGAACCTGGGCCCTGCTGCTCAGAGCTGGTGTCCCAAGTCAACTCTTAACCAACGCGCCACTCGGTTGGCCCTAATAGTTCTATTCTTAATTTTTTAAGGAAACTCCATGTTTTCCATAGTGGCTGCACCAAGTTACATTGCCAGTGGACCATCATTCTCTTTTCTTCATATCCTCTCCAATACTTGTTATTTCTTGTCTTTTTTTTTTAAGATTTTTATTGGGGAATTGGGGGAAGGGGAACAGATAAGTTGCTGTCCTTTTGTTCTTCAGTCTAGTTGTGGAGGACGTTGCTTCACTGGCCCAAGTTGGCACCATCATTGCGCTTTTCCCGGGCGAGGCAGATCAGTCGCTGGCTTCTGGACGGCCACTCACTGTGGCTGCTGGCCGCTCATGCTGGCTGCTGGCTACACACAGTAGCCCATGGCAACCCACTGCAGCAGAGGCTGCAGCCTCGCCGTCGCCGGCGACTCACAGCAGCCCAGCTCCAGGTTGAGCTGTTGTTCAGCATCTTAGCTATAGAGGGCAGTGTCACTGGCTCTCATATGTGGGATCTGAACCTGGGCCCTCTGGCGTCCCAAGCCAGCTCTTAACCAACACACCACTCGGTCGGCCCTATTTCTTGTCTTTTTGATACTAGCCTTTCTAACAGATATCAAGTGATAGATAGATGGATGCACTTTTAAGGAGTAAGCATTTCAATTTATTTTGTAAGTCTAGTAAAATGTGAACCAGAACCAGAAAACTGTCTGACCACTAAATTACTGATGTGCATTTTCTCACCTCCCACCAAGACTCTTCACCAATAATATAACTGTTTCCAACAGCATTCTAGGGAGAGAGAACATACAGTGCAAAGGTTCTGAGGCAGGTATATGCCTGCTTGATTATGAAACAGTAAGAAGAACAGTATCTCCAGAGTAGAATGTCCAAGAAAGAGTGATAGGAGATGAGCTTTGTGTGGGGCACAGGCCAGAACTTGAAGACTTCCTTGGACAGAAGCAGAGTTATTTCTCTTAAGTATAACGGGAAGCCGTGGGTGGGTTCTGAGAGCATGTGCACATGTACACAAGATTTTTATTTTAAGAGTGTTTAGACTGTTGTGTGGAGAACTGATCAGAAGGGAACAAAAAAAGTGAAAGAAGGGAAAAAGTTTCAAGTTTCCTTCATTAATCCAAGTGAGAACTGGTGATGACTTGGTTTCACATGGTAACCATAGGGGGTAGGCAAAAAAAGGTTGAATTTGGGATATATTTTGAAGAAAGTAACACCAAGATCATAAATTGATCTTGAATGTGAGAGTAAGCGAAGAGTCAAAAATGACTTCAACATTTTTAGTCTGAATTGAGTCCATGGTGATGCCATTTAGTGAGCTTTTAGAATCAGTGAGAATATTGTGTAAGCAAAGACTTGATGAGTTAAATTTCTAATATCTCTTAGACATCCAATAGAAATAGCAAGCAGGCAGGTGGATGTACAAGTCTGGCCCATTAGTGAAGACGCCTGGACTAAAGATATAAATTTGGGACACATGGAAGGTATTGTATCACATTAAAGAGTTTGGAAATTTGATGAGTTGTGGGAGGCTATGGAAGAATTTTAAGAAAGGAGGAGATATGCCAACAATTCTAATTATGACAATCCTGCCTCTGAGCCCCTGGTTTCTAGAGACAAGGCAATGAGCAGCCTATACCAGGATTCAAAATTCTATATCCTCCTGGTATGATTAGTTAATACAAATAGGTTTTAAAATAACAAAAAGCCCTAAATAAATACAGCAATATATTATGCTTATTTATATGAAGAATCAATATCATAAAGATGACAGTTTTCCCTGAAACAACTTGTAGACTCAGTGTAACTCTCACCCACATATCTAGAGGCCGCTGCTGGCTGGTGGCCAAGACACAGGTCTCCAGTAGGATAGCCTGGACTTCTTCACATAGAGGCAGCCTCTCAAGAGAGCAAGCCCCGAGGGGCAAGCATTTTTCAAGTCCCTACTTGCATCACATTTTCTGATATTTCATTAGCCAAAGTAAGTCACATGGCCAAACTCAGAGTCTCATGTGAAAGGGCAATTAGGCAAGAACATAAACACAGGAAAACATGAGTCATTTAGGGCAATTACTTAAGAATCTGCTACAATTATATATGTATACACATATGCCAGTTAGAGATACATATTTATACCAACCAATTAGAGGATTCAGATTAAATACAATGATAGAATAACTGTTAAGTAAATTATTAAACGTTCATTTCATTAAATATTATATAGCCTTTATTAATACTAATTATAAATCTATGGAGCAACAGAAAAATTACTGAGTTTAAGGGTCTAAATGAAATAATAGTTTAAATCTATGAGTATATTTATGAAAATTCATTTGTGAAAATAAGAATGGAAGAGAATAGTTGGTAACATGAATATAAAGACAAAAGTGGGTAAATGGGTAAATCTGATTAAATCTTTAATTTTCACATGCATCACCTTTCATTTTATGGGAAGTTTATTTAACACCAGTTAAGATCACTGCAAATTTGAATAGATCACCAAAGTAATTAACCAGAACATTCAGCTCTTTCAAAATTCACTTGCAGAAATATCGGAACATTACCTTAAATGTCAGCATATCTAACTAATTGAAATGTAGTCATATTTTTCTGTAATTTAGATTTTAATTTCATTCTTATTCAATGAATTTGATAGTAAAGTTAAGTATTAAAAACTTTAAACTACAAAAAGCACTTTTCATTTGGCCCTTCTCTTGTGTTTTTAAACTAAGCATATCACAGATATAAAATTATATTGGTACTTTTAAGTTTTAACATGTTTCATTTAAAGGTAGAAAATTAACAACGGGCTTTTGGGCATCATGTGTTATACAGACTTTTAAAAATGATGCTATTCTTCATTATGAATAATTCTTTTTATGAGCCTTGCTTTTGAAGCCTAAACTGGTTTCTAAAATTTAAATTTGTGTGACTCTTGTGAAGTTTTATCCCTAACTTTAGCAAATGCTATTTTAGTAACAGACCATAAAACATAGCTTTCAACTCCTCTAAAACAGATATTCACATTCAACTAGAGCAGAAATTGGTTTTGGTTTTTTTTGTTTGTTTGTTTGTTTTGAGGGGGGGAGTTGATGTTCTTGAAATTTTTTTTTTTAATAACAGTGCCCTTAACTATTTAGCATTCAATTCTGTGACTTATGCACAGCTTCCTATTTTGCCTGACACAAAAAGAAGGCCAAAATGTTAAAATCAGGCTGCTCAGAGCTTTGAAGGAACACAAGCAGGTTACTTCTTTCTAGACAAAAAGGCATCTTAGCACAATAGCCTGACATTGTGCAATGCCTGCTGATCTGCAAGTTAGCTGCATGTGAGGAACCAACTGGCGGAGAGAAACTAAGCACACATACTGACTGATACGTTAAGCATTATGTGCCCTGAGAGATCTGTGGCCAGCCACTTCTTTTAAAACTTGTGAGGCGGGGGGGATGTCATTACTTCCTATATAAACAGAACATCTATAAATGTCAATTTAAGCACTGAAAAACAAGTTGCACAATGAATGTAATAGTCAACTTTCATTTACATGTTCCAATGGAGAAATTAAGGAATGCTTTCACAGGTGTTTTAAATTAGCGGAACATTTAAATATCAATTGTATTTAACTTTGAAGTTTATGAATTAATACCTTTGTATCAAATATCTATGTGCATTAAATGGCCATCCACATCAACTGTGAAGGCTAATGTAAGCATGATTTTATATCCTGAAAACACCTATCAACTGACAAAGGGGAAGGTGATCCGGACACCATCTGTTCCTTGACAGGAGGCTGGCAACTTGCATCTGAAATCTGCTCAGAGATAATTGAAAGTTAACCCTGAGAGTAGAATTTATTGCCCCAAATTTAGCTACACGGAAATAAGAATGCAACCTATTTTAAATGCTAGATACACACACACACACACACACACACACACACACACACACACACACACACACATATATATATATATATATATATATATATATATATATATATATTGCCTTATTTATTATAGTAGCCTACAGTAAATTAGGTAGAGATGCTAGAACTACATTAGGGAATATTGGTGAAGGGGGCAGAGAGGAGGGCATGCTACAATAAATTCATACATATCACCACAGAACCCACCAGCTGACTCTGTTCCCTTTAAAGCCCCAGAGGAAGCTACAACAAAACAATAAGAAATGAGTTAGTGGGAGTTGCCCTGGCATGGATGAGAAGCTCAGTTGCAACTGCCCTTTGCAGACTGTGTATGTCAGACAATAAAGACAGATGCGATGTGATTGTGCTTATATGTGGAATCTAAAGAACAAAATAAACAAACAAAACAGCAACAAACTCACAAATACAGAAAACATTTTGGTTGTTACAAAGTATTTATGGTATACAGGGTATACCATAAGGAATATAGTCGGTAATACGGTAATAACTATGGTGTCAGATGGATACTAGGTTTGTTGGGGTGATAGATGAGTGTGGTTGGGGGATATGGTGAAATAGGTGAAGGAATTAAGTAGAAATTGCTAGTTACAAAACAGTCATGGGGATGTAAAGTACAGCATAGGGAATATAGTCAATGATATGGTAATAACTATGTATGGTGCCAGGTGGATACTAGACTAGTCAGGGGGATCATTTCTTAAATTATATAAATGTCTAACCACTATGCTGTACAACTGAAATTAATATAAAATCATATTGAATGTCAACTGTAATTGAAAACTTTAAAAAGTTGGGGGGGGGGAAGGTGAAGGAAAATAAGAGGTCCAAATTTCCAGGTATAAAAGAAATAGGTCATGGGGATGTAATACACAGCTTAGGGAATATAGTCAATAATATTGTGATAGTGCTGTACAGTGTCAGATGGTTGCTGGACTTAGCATGGTGATCACTTCTTTATGTATATAAATATTGAATAATATGGTGTATACCTGAAACTAAAGTAATATTGTATGTTAGCTAAATTTTTAACAAAAATCTTTAAAAAAAAAGCAGAAGAACACCATTGAGATGATTTTTCTAATGGGGTCCTTATACTACTTAAAGTTCTTTAGCTTCACAGATGCTTAAACGCCCTAGAAATATGTTTCCTTGTTAAAACTATGCAAATATTGAACTGAAGGCTTCTTCTACCTCAAACTTCCATTGGATGCCACTGCCAAAGTTTGCCTGAGACTTCTCTGCATATTGCATGCACCCTACTCTAATTTAATACGATTGTCTTATTCATTCTTTCAATATGTGAATACACTCAATCAGATTATGATCAAGCCTTTTTGAACTGGGATATCTCTTCTTCTCTGGGTGTCCTTCTAACTCTGCACTGATTCCTTAGTATTGATTTTTAACTCTCTAAGGGCTTATTTACTTATAATTCTTATGAGCATTTTCTCACTGTAGATGCTAAATATTCACTAAATACATGGTAAAAAAGACACGAGATCCTAGAGAGGCTTAGAAAAGGGAGAGCATATTCAGTTAGAGATGAATCAAAAAAGACTATACCAAAGATAAATTTTGATTTTGAAATGGACCTTAAATGATGGGCAAAGAAAAAAAAAGTTAAAGGGATGTTTTA
Source organism: Hipposideros armiger (assembly GCF_001890085.2). Taxonomy (NCBI): domain Eukaryota; kingdom Metazoa; phylum Chordata; class Mammalia; order Chiroptera; family Hipposideridae; genus Hipposideros; species Hipposideros armiger. The sequence continues at coordinate 227,473 of NW_017732022.1, read as the reverse complement.
TGTAAAACGATATAGGGAAAGCATGAAGTACAAAATATTTTCAAATAATTACAGACATTTAGCAAGATAGATGTCATAAACTTTAAAGACAAACATCAGAGTGTTGGTTAAAGCATATTATGGGAGGCCTTGAAAAAGGATGTACTTAATTTGATACACAATGAAGGGTTTTAAAAAATGCACAATAATTATGGAATTTCTATGATCTGAGCTATGCTTTAACAAGTGCTATCCCAACCATGTACAATGGTTCAGTCTCCATTCTTAGTAATGCATAATATATCATTGTGGCTGCTAGCTGCCAACTTAAGCATGGAGTGTTTCATTACTGTCTTCTTGGAATCTGTATTCTTTTTTACTTCATAATACCCGAAAGCTAATTATGATACTGGACAGTACATTTCCAGATACTATCATCTTTCCTGTATTGTCCCACATAATGCTGATTCACTCCTGAAACATGCCTGCCTCCCTTATCTGAAGTGTTTTTTCTTCCTTCTGCTATTCAGCTTCCAGTTTAGAACTCTGTTATTTCCTTTCTGCTTGGATGAGAATCCTTGTATAGCTACTTAAAAAAACATGTCAATACTGAATAGAGAGACTACATTCTCAGACTGCATTACCAGAGATACTGCTCCCAAATTTGGCTTTATATATAAGATGCAGGTATCCACAAATGTAACCTTTCAAGTTACAATAAAAACTTTGCATTCACTTATCACTGCCTTTCATGAGAAATTAATTTATGCAGCTTTTCTATGGTTCATCATGACAATAGTTTGGTGAATTAGGCAGGCCAATATGTGTACTAAGGATAACCTTCATCATGTAGTATAATTTTGGATATAAAGTCTGGGATACTGAACACACAATACAATATAAGGATGATGTATTTTACAATTGTACACTTGAAATCTATACAGTTTTTCTAACCAATGTCACTCTAATAAATTTAATTAAAATTTTTTTAAAAGACAGATATAACGGTGCTAAGGTTTTAGGCACTAAATTATAATTTGAATTATTTATGCCACTAATAAAAAATTATATTATACCAGTAATAAAATAAAATTTAAAAAAAATTAAAAAATAAACTCTAGGATATATATATAGTCTGGTTATCCATGAAATCATAGAAAGCACACTGTATTTGGAATTTCAAAAATTGGGTTCAAATCACAATTCTTGATGCTTACAACTTTGTTGGATTTAGAAAACTGACCTCTCTGAGGCTACAGAGTATTATCTGAAAAAGAAGCATAGCATGAAAATTGTATAATATAATGGAAATAAATGTGCCTGGCAAAATTCTTGTAACATTAGTAGGTATCTAAAAACTAATGATGCTTTCTTTTTTCTCTTTGGTATAATTACAGTCATTTGGGTCTGCCACTACATTTTAACCACTTTAATTCTGGAACACAATAAAAAGTTCACATTCATCAAGAATGCTAGACGAAACAGACCAAAAATCCATGGTCAGGAAAAAACATGCTTCTCATGTTGAAATGACTATAAATGCTTGGAGAAGTGATATCTGCCATAAATTCTAATTTCAGATCTGTCATGGGGTTCATGATACATGCAGTGTATATCAGGGTTTCATTTTTAAAAATCCAAAATGACAGTTAGTTTGTCCCGAAATGTACATCACGTTTCATGTGATCATAATATTGTCTAATATAAAAATGTTAATAAGTAGGGACATAGAAATAACTGAATTCTATTTCAGTCATTACCATAATGAATTGTAAATGCAAATCACTTAATATTTTGTCCTCATATGTAAATCATAAAAATAAGACATCTACATATGTTTGAGATCTAAAATTACATGGTTTATAATGTTTTATTCCTGTTAATGTCCTAATAGAGCATTTAAAATATGAGCTACCTTCAAAATACTAGTTTTCCATAGAACTCCAAAAATATCTTCAGTTTTCTATTTTCATCAAAGACAAGACTTACCTGCCTTGGGATTGTGTAATAGTTCAAATATTGCTTGTTGTTTTCAACAACTTAAAGAATATGCTTGTTTCTCAAAATATTAAAAATAGATCTATATGATCCAGCAATTCCACTTCTGGATCATATAACCAAAGGAAATAAAAACAGGATTTCAAAAAGATACATGCACTTCCATGTTTATTGCAGTATTATTCACAATACCCAAGATATGGAAACAAACCTATGTGTCCATCAATGGATGAATGGATAAAGAAGATGTGGTGTGTACATACACAATGGAGTGTTGTTCAGCCATGAGTGAGGATGACTTTCTGCCATTTGCAACAACTTGGATGTATCTTGAGAATGTTATACTAAGTGGGATAGGTCAGACAGAAAAAGTCAAGTACTGTGTAATATCACTTATATGTGATATCCAAAAATGCCAAACTTATAAAAACAAAGAGTAAAATGGTGGTTGCTAGGAGATGGAGAATGGGGCATAGTACAAATGTTGTTCAAGGGTGTAAACTTCTAATGAGTAGTAAATAAGCCATGGAGCTCTAACGCAGAGTATAGTGAATATAGACAACAAGATTATATTATATTCATTGAACTTGCTAAGAGACTAAAACTGAATTATTTCAACCACCAAAAAAAGGATAATTATATGATGTGAGAGAGGCGTTAATTATTTCTACAATGGCAATCATATTACAATATACAGTAAAACCTTGAAACTTAGTTTGCGAGTGTTCCACAAGACGAGCAAACATTTCTAATACATTGTAATGTGGTAAATGAGCGGTGTCTTGCAATATGAGTAGTTTGTTTCTGGAATGAATTATGCTCTGAAGCCAAGGTATTACTGTATAAGTGTATCAAATTAACACATGTACCTTAAATTTACACAGTGTTATGTGACAAATATAAATAAGAAAAAGAATAGAGGGGTCAAAAGATAGAAGAAAATCATGTTTTAAAGAAAACAAATACAAAATAACATGTAAATAATACATTTAAACCCACTATAAAAGGAGAAAAGAAGACTTCCATTTTCCTATAAAAATTGTCACTATCTACATTGAGTCTACAATTTTACATTGTCTATTTCAAGATGTGTATCATTCAATGTTTTAATTGCAATATAACTTAATAGCCATTGTTCTTATAAGTAATTACAAGTGCGTTGTGTATCCTATGAAACTGTTCCAGAATGTGGTCCAGTGGAAAAACCAAAAGCCCAGATTTCTTCACAGGAGAAAGTCATAGTCACCTATGTGCCTCTTCAGCTTTTGTTATTAAATGTTTCAGTGCCCAGAACCTCAGCTTTGCTGATGTTTATTTTCTCCTGCATTTTTATAATGTGGACAAAACCTGTCATCATTACCAAATCATCAGTTCAACATCCCCTCTGTGTTAGTCCGCATTCTCCAGGGAAATAAAACCAATAGGATACATATAGATATGTATAAGAAGATATGTATATATAGAAATTGGCTCACATGGGTTTGGAGGCTTAGAAGTCCCACAATCTTTCATCTGCCAGTTGGAGAACCAGGAAAACTGATGGTATTATTTAGTCTGAGTCCAAAGTCCTGAGAACCAGGGGACCCAGGTTTAACTCCCAGTTCTACCGCAAAAGCCTGAGAGATGGGGGTTCACTGGTGTAAGTCCAAGAATCTGAAACCCCAAGAACCAGTACCTCTATGTTGGAGGGCAAGGGAAGATGGAGGGACATCTCAGCTCAAGAAGAGAGAGAAAATTTACCTTTTTTCAATTTGAGGAGCCTTCAACAAGTTGAATGATGCCCACTCACAGTTCTGAAGGCAAATCTGCTTGACTCAATCTACTTAATAAGTTGCTAATTTATTCCAGAAACACCTTCACATGTACAACCAGAAAACAATGTTTCACCAGCTATCTGGGCATCCCATAGCCCAGTTCAGTTGACACATAAAATGAACCATTACACCCTCTCTGACTCACTCTTTCCCATTTCCCAGCTTACTTAAGCACCTTTCCAATTGTAATACTTACCATTGGGAACGTCAGTGCACTGACTTTTACACTTTATCTGTAAGTGAGCCTCAGGTGTCTTCACCTTTCTTCTTATCCTGTTAAAATTCAAGAGACAGTCATTAAGATAATTCTGTTGCCTATATATTCAGTTTCCATCCCCCTCTCTATCCTTCACACATGCTCATCAGAATCCTGCTGATTTTCTTTTATGCTTGCATCCTAGCAGCTGAGGGTTGCTAGATAAAATCACATAGATTGGCATCACTGTATATTCATGATTACTAGTACTAATTATCCATCCATCTTACTCAAGTTTCAATAAAGTTGGTAAAATATTAATAATAATGACTTTTTCAATACATTTTCTACACTAATCAAGACTCTCACTCCCTGTATTTTTTATCTCACTTTCAGCCAATGCTCTCAGTTACTACTTTGTAAAGAATCTTGAAGTCATCAGACAAGAATGCACTTCATAGGGGCCGGCTGAGTGGCTCAGTTGGTTAAGAGCTCGCTCAAGAGTTTGAGCTCTGAGCAACAGTGGTTCAAGTCAGCCCGAGCTGAGCAGCCGCGGAGCTGCCAACAGGTGGCAGGATGGCTCAGCTAAAAAAAAAAAAAAAAGAATGCACTTCATCCCATCACTGAACTGCAAACTAACCTGATTCTGCACAAATCCTCCCTATCTTCATTCTTGCTATAATGGGTGTGGAGGTTGGGGTCTCTCTTCTATAAAGCTATCACTCCCATTTATTTTGCATCCTATATTTTCCCATCATCTCAGAGTCTTAACTCTATCATATCCTCTCTTTCTACAGGTTCTTGTCCATCAGCATTGAAGCATTCTCTTTTATCTCTCATATTAAAGGGCAACACATCTCTCCTTCAATTCCTTTCCATATGCTATATTTTCTCATTCTTTTCAAGCCAAATTTATTGGGAGGAATTTTTTTATATAGCACTTTATCTCTTAAACTCACACTGAATCTGCACTGACTTCCCATCTGACTTCTACCTTTGCCACTATATTATACCAAAACCATTCTTACTAAAGACACCAATAATATCTTCTGCCCACCTTCAATCTTTCACGTGAGTAATTCCTACTTACCCTTCAGAGGGCTTTAGATTTCATTTCCTCAATGATACCTTCCATAGCATCATTTCAATTATGCTGTCACAATGCTCTGTACTTGGTCATCTTAGATTTTTATCATAGCTTTTAATCCAACACTAATTTTGTTATTGTTCCAAGGAACAACTCTCCAATGATGATACAACTAACTAAAATTTCTAACCCAACACATTACTGAATAGTAAGAGTAACACTAGTAATACACAGTAAAATTTGTAAAAAGAAATCTGCTTGTTGCAATTATCCCCATAAAGACTTACTCAACATTGCAACTGCTCTAATCTCTTTTCTCACTTTTTTCTGCCTAAAATAGTCTGAATTCTACCTCCAGCTAATCAGCTATCCTACTCATTTCTTACTTGATTGGCCTGCTACCACCTTGTTACATGTAGAAATCTAGTTTTTGCTGGCAACACAGATGAAATGTCTTCTCAGAATAACAGGTACTAGGAAAAAGGGGAAAGGTTATAAATTCTTCAATGGTTTTTAGCTTGTGACCTTTGCCACGTACCCAGTCCTCATCTTTCTTAGATCTTCTATATATAAGTGAAGTAATGAACGAATAAATGTTTGACAATGAAAACTAGCAATGACTTCTTGGTTCATTCTCCTTTTAAAAAAGAAGAATGAGAATTGTTAGAAGAAAATATTTGTGCTTTTTCATAGTTTTGAAGGTCTGTTCTTTCTTTTAGAGTTCTAAGGAATTAGAATTACAGCATCTTCTTTTAATGTTGTTTTATTAGAGAGCATATTTATTAAGAAGAGCAGAACTGTGACATGTCATTTAATTACTTTCTGAATTGATGTGCCATTTAATTACTTTAGGGTTAAGTTCCTTAGTATAAGATATAATGGTAAGAATTCATATTACCCCTTTAGTTTTCCCATTACTCTGGGGAGGAGAAGGGAAAGTGCTAAAGCTTTTAATACCAAAGTTCATAAGCTGATGAAAATTTAAGTTTAGCACAGATTTTGTGCTACTCAGGTAAGGCACACATTAACTGAAGAATATTAGGCATCAAATACATTTGCAGGCTTTCTCAGAGATTTTTCATCTTGGCAAGCTAATACCATTTCTTAGGAAGCCATTAGAAAACTACTTTTGAGTCAGTTTCATGGTTATTTTTAAAATCCATCAGTACTTATGCTTTACTGAAACGTTTCTCTATTTAAATAAGCAGATGCTGTCTGACTCAATATGAAAATCAAAATTAGAACTGTTTATACCAAGATTATCAAGTGGCTAAACGTTTATATTTACCCACTACCATTTGCCAACCTTTTCTTCTCACTCAGCCAAGTGCCCAGTGTGTGTGTTTCATATCACTTGTCATATCAATACTCAAAATTTAGCTCTGCAGACCATCAGCAATGTGAATTTTCTTAGTCCTTTCCCTGCTCTGGGTCATTCAAGAACACCTCCCCTTTTATAAAGGGAGCTGCTGCCCAATTCTCTAGGGTTTCAGGTCTTTATGCATAAATCCCCAGTAAGGTATTCATGATTTTTTTCTCTAAAATAATGTCTTGTGAATTTCATGCTCAAAGTAATACTGAAAAAAAATTGTCTCACATTCATCCTCATTTTATGGGATAAATTTCCTGTGTCATGGATCCATAGACTTGGATTAACTATTTATTCTAAACCAGCGGTTAGCAAACTTTTTCTATAAAGGACTAGCTAATGAATATTTTTGGCATTGTAGGCCTTATCATCTCCGTCACAATTACTCAACTCTACCACTATTCTACCATTGTAGCACAAAGGCAGCCATTGACAATCAATAAATGAATGTGACTGCATAACAATAAAAATTTATTTTAAAGATAACATTTTTAATTGTGGTGTACCAGGTTTGACCCATGGACATAGTTTGCTAATGCCTGTTCTAAACTAACTATTAAAATACAGTAAGATACACTGGCATAGAAAAAAGAGGATTGCTACTGAAATCAAACCAAAATGTGTTCAAATACTGGCTTGGGCAATTTACACAACTTGGCGTTAATCATGATACCTCTTTAAGTCCATATCATCATCAGTTAAAAGGAAATTATATGTCCCATCTCACAAATGTTCTATCAATATTAAATGAGATAGGGCTGGCCGAGTGGCGCATTGGTTAAGAGCTGGCTTGGGATGCCAGAGGGCCCTGGTTTGGATCCCACATATGAGGGCCAGTGACACTGCCCTC
>NW_017732022.1:200974-219705 GCF_001890085.2 Hipposideros armiger | reverse complement strand
GCTATGCTAATGGGCAAAACACAATAAACACTGGACTTTAATTAACTATTTGAGTGGCAGTTATCAATTAGTGATTTTAGCACCACAAAAAAAATTTCATCGTGTAATCTATTATAGCTTTTACTCTGCAAGCACAGACTTGTGGGTTATTATAAATTTCATCTTGAAAACCTGTCTTAATTAGTAAGATAGATGACATCCAATATAATTTTGCTACATTTCTATGATATAATTATTCACTGAGATAATCTTCATAGTGAAAATATTTAAATTTGTAAATTATGTTTGATTTACATATATTTACAATAAATATGGCATAAAAACAGACACATACATCAATGGAACAGAATAGAGAGCCCAGAAATAAACCTATGCCTGGTCAGTTAATCTATGACAGAGGAGGCAAGAATAAACACTGGGGTAAAGACAGTCTATTCAATAAACGGTGTTGAGAAAACTGGACAGACACATGCAAAAAAAAAATGAAATTTGACCACGTTCTTACACCATATACAAGAATAAACTCAAAATGAATTAAAGACTCATAGACAAAGATAACAGTTTAGTGGTTACCAGAGGGTAAGGGGAGAGGGGGTTTGGTAGAAGAGGGAAAAAGGGGTCAAATATATGATGATGGACAGAAAATTGACTCTGGGTGATGAACATACAATGCAATATAGATGATGTATTATAGCAATGTACACTTGAAACCTACATAATTTTACTAACCAATGTCACCCAAATAAATTTAATAAATAAAAAAACTAAACATAAAAAAATGAATTAAAGGCTTAAATGTAAGACCCAAAACCATAAAACTCCTAGAAGGAAACATCGGCAATATGCTCTCTGACATTGCTTTTAGTGATGTTTTTTTCTGATCGATATCCTTGGGCAAGGGAAACAAAAGAAAAAAGAAACAAATGGGACTACATCAAACTAAAAAGCTGTTGCACAGCAAAGGAAACCATCAATAAAAAGAAAAGACAGCTTATTGAATGGGAGAACATATTCACCAATGATATATCTAATAAGGTGTTAATATGCAAAATTTATAAAGAACTCATATATCTCTACACCAAAAAGCAGACCATCAAATTAAAAAGTGGGCAGAGGACCTGCACAGACATTTCTCCAAGAGGACATACAGATGGCCAATAGCCATATGAAAAAATGTTCAATGTCACTAATCATCAGAGAAATGCAAATTAAAACCACAATGAGATATCACCTCACATCTGTCAGGGTGGCCATCATCAATAAGTCAACAAACAACAAGTGTTGGCGAGTATGCAGAAAAAAGGAAACCCTCGTGCAACTGTTGGTGGAATTGCAAATTGGTGAAGCCACTATGGAAAATGTTTTGGAGGTTCCTCAAAAAATTTAAAATGGAACTACGTACCTTTAGGACCTAGCAATTCCACTTCTGTATATTTACCCAAAGAAATCCAAAACACTAATTTGAAAAGATATATGCATTCCTATGTGCATTGCAGCACTATTCACAATAGTCAAAATATGGAAACAACTCAAGTGCCCATCAATAAACAATTGGGTAAAGAAGCAGCAGTACATATATAAAATGGAGTATTACTCTGCCATAAAAAAGAATGAAATCTTACCATTTGCAACAACATGGATGGGCCTAGAGACTATTATGTTAAGTGAAATAAGTCAGACTGAGAAAGACAAATACCATATGATCTCACTTATATGTGGAATCTAAAGAACAGAATAAATGAGCAAACAAAATAGAAACAGACTCATTAGATATAGAGAACTGATGGTTGCCAGAGGGGAGGGGGTTTGGAGACTTGGGTGGAAATGGTGAAGGGATTAAGAAGTACAAATTGGTAGTCACAAAATAGTCACAGGGATGTAAAGTATAGCACAGAGAATATAGTCAACAATGTTACAATTAAGTATAGTGCAGGGTAGGTACTTGACTAATTGGGGGGATCACTACATAAATTATATAAATGCCTAACCACTGCTGTACATCTGAAGCTAATATAAAATAATACTGAATGATAAAATAACATTGAATGACAATTATGGCAACCATATTACAGCATAGGGAACATTGTCAATTGTACTGTAATAGCTATGCATGGTGTCTGATGGGCAGTAGGCTAGTTGGGGTTATCACTTTGTGAGGGGTGCAAATGTCTAATCATTATGTTGTTCTGTACACCTGAAATTAATAATAAAAATGTACATTAAAATAATAAAATAAAATAATACTTAATGTCAATTGTAATTGAGAAAAAGAAGTAAATAATTTTAAAAAAAGACGCGGCAACAGGCACTGGCAAGGATGTGGTGAAAAGGAAACCCTTACACACTATTAGTGGGAATGTAAATGACTCCAACAACTAGGGAAAACAATAGGAAGGTTCCACAAAAAATTAAAAATAGACCTACTACACAATCCACCAACTCCACTTCCAGGAATACATTCAATGGAAATGAAAACAGGAATTTGATGAGATATATGCTCCCCATGTTTATTGTTGCACTACTCACAATAGCCAAGATATGGAAACAACCCAATGTTCATCAGTGGATGAATGGATAAAAAAGACATCATATTCATATATATATATATATATATATATATATATATATATATATATATATATATATATATATATATATATGTATATGGAATATTATTCAGCCATAGGAAAGGAGGGTATCCTACCATTTACAACAAAATGGATAGATCTTAAATTAAGCACGTTATTCTAAGCAAAATAAGCCAAATAGAGAAAGACAAGTACTTTTAACAACACTTATATGTGGAAACTAAGAAATTCAAACATGTTTTTAAAAAGAGAATAAAACAGCGGTTCCCAGGTAATGGGGGTGGGGGTATAACATTGGTGGTGTTTAAGGGTACAAACTTGTAATGAAATTGCTATAGAGGTTTAATGTATAGTTTATTAACATAGACAATAATATTATACTATAAGTATGTAAGGTGATAAGTATCATTACAATGGCAACCACATTACAATATATAAATATGTCAAAGCAACATGATGGACACCATACATTTACACAATGTTACATGTCAAATTTATCCAATAAAAAAAAATAGACTTGGAGAACTATTCTTTCCATATCTTCTTAGGTCTTCTTATACACTGACCTAGCGACCATTCACTAAATTTTATATGGACTATTCCCATTAGTGGTCAAAATGGTATCTGGGAAACCCATACAATCGGTTAAAGTGAAAATCTTTTCTTCCACCACATCCCTTGTGAGATTTTAAAAGTTTGAAACTAGTCCGGGTACTGTGAAGAACCCAATGAGGACTCATAATGCCATGTGTTTTACTGTGGTAATTCACACATGCTACAGTGAGAGGGCAATGACTCAGAAAAGCAAGCCCTTTGATGGAGGGTGGCTTGCACTTAGTGCTATTCAGGCCAGGATTAAAATTCATGTGGTAATGAGAACTCAAATGCTGCTTCTCTGATTCCCATTACATGCTGTTCCCCTCATTTCTAAAACATTCTCCTCACAACTTTCTTTTCCCCTGGAAATAATTTCTTTGCTGGAGCCAAATTTCTAATTGCTCTACATGTTTAACACATTACTCCATTTCAAAGTACTCTGAGAGAGTGAGAAGTTAAAGGCTAGAAATTGAGAGCAAAGTAGAAAATCTAAATTAAACGATCTGTTTAAGCCCAGTAGGTTTATATATCTTTCTCTCAAAGCTTTGTGAACTGTTTCCTTTGAATCCAAAGCTCATCAAATATCCACACACCTAGTCCTGCCACAATCTCAATATATGGGTAGAAATAACTCAGAACAAATTTGTGCATAAATTATTGTAATAAATAGGTTAAATATCAATTTAAATATTATGATTTTACACCAGTTTTAATTACCTCTTATTGCTATCTCCATGAATCACATGAATTTTAAGATTACAGGGTAGATATTTGCACTTTAGTGTATTAGTCTATTTAGGAAAAGGGAAAAAAGTCCTCATATTTATTTTTTTGGTTTAATCAATAAGAATACCTCAAGCATGGCCTAATAGTCTCAGAGGTCATGAGAAAATAATATCAGTAATAAGTAACAGAAAACAAAGAGAAAGAACGGAGTAAGTGACATTTACAGAAGATTCAGTTTCAACCCAAATTTTTGCTCCTTTAATTCAGCTTGTGCTCTCAATTCTTTTATGCAAATGGTTTCATTTGACTTCCTACAGTAAATCCAGAATTTGAAAAATAATCAGATAGAGCAGTGTGCAATTGAAGGTCCTGACAACAAGTATCGAAATGTTGTTTTATGCTTGAGGGAGCTGCGCATGTCCCATTGGCTGTATTGGTGATTCCCATGAAGGCTGTCAAAGCAGGCATGCACGAAGAGCTAGAAAATGAAGAGGGAGGCATCTACAGCCATGGGACAGGGATCTAGGAAACCACAGCTTCCACTTTGGACATTAGTCAGATTAATAACTTGGACCACACAGTATATTTTAGGTCCACCTACTGGACCCAAATCCCAAAAGAGGAATACCATTGAGAGTTTTTACTATTACTATGCCACTGTGCATTTCATGCAGCTTGAGTTAAGGGGAAAATTGAAACGAACCTCCTGCTGTATTTTCACTGCATTGTGTGATATAATCAAAATAACACAGAAATAACATGGAAAAGGCAACTTACGGTATTTTACCAAAACAGTCTTCAATATGATGGGTTTGTGCTATCTAGAAATTTATTCTGAAAGCAGCACAAAATTTATCCTTGACGGCTTTTTCCTAAAAGAATAAAAATACTTATAATGCCCCAAACACCCAGATTTTGACATTTAAGTAAAAGGCAAAACAGTGGATAGGACAGGTTCTGTATATATATACAAACCCCCCAAAAAAATAAAAAATAAAAATTCTGAATTCCTAATCACTTCTGTCCCCAAGGGTACTGAATAAGAGAGTTTGGACTTGTACTAACTATGCCAGCCTTATAGTGAGTTATTCTTGGAACTAGATATGAAGGAAGGAAATAAATTATTCACAAGTTATCTAAGTGAGTAATCCGCCCCTAAAGAATGGCTTTTAAATGTGAAAGTCACACTTTATCCCAGAGGGTAATCATTATATTTTTGAGGGAATTATATTTCACAGGTACAGAAATAATGATATTTGGAAATTAGTCACTAGAACCTATAACTGGAAATTATTCTTACATGGAAAATGGAGCTCCATTTCAACACACTAGGATGGACCAGTCTTAGAGTTAGCACACCACCATAAGAGCATGTCATTCTTACCAGCTGCATATTTGGTATGTAGACATTAATTTTTCTTTAAATAACAATCCAGGGTATTGATTCTTGTAGTTGTCATCTTTGAATTCAGTCATCAATGGAATGCAACTGAGTGTTTGCAAAAGCTTATTGGAGAACCTGACATTTAAGAGAAAAAAACGTGATTTAATAAATAGATTGGCAGTAGTGCTAGAAAAAAACTCAATCCATTATGTTTTCTAAATCCACAAAATATAAACGCATATCATAACTACTGTAAAACATTGTGTTTGAAGTCAAAGTACTGAACATATTCACATGAATAAAGGCAGTGTTTAATGAATACTAATTTTGACACAGTTTGGAAGATGAAGTTAGGGAAGAATATTATTGTTGGAGATTCGGGCAGATTCAATGACAGAAGTTCACCACATTGTAATCTTGTCTTAAGCATATAGAAAGACCATGTTTCCCAACTTCCCTCCCCAAAAGATTGAGCCATGGTCTAAGTTCTGGCCAATGGGGTGATGGCAGAAGTGAAGTAAACTATTTTCAGACCTAGCAGTTGAAAACCTCCTGAACAATCTTACAGCTTCCTCTTACCCTATTATGGTGTCTTCCGAGGTCATGTGTTCCAGATGGCCCCAGGGCAAGACAGAGAAGGGCCAGCCAACCTTCACTAGACTTTACAGGAGTGAGAAATAAATATTTCTTTTATAAAGACATCAGTGTCCAGGCTTTTCTTCTGCCACATAAGCAAGCCTATTCCACATAATTCAAAGAATTTCTGAAAAATACCTTCGAATGTTTTTAACACTCTCTCAAGCGTCTACTGCAACAGTGATACTTTGGCTTCAGGTATGAGCAATTCATGCACTCCCAGGCTTTTTCATATATAATGGCTCTCCATTTAGTTCCCTAGGTATAAGGTAGTTGTACAAAGAAACTTATCCTGGCCTTTGAGAGTTTACCTAACAGCTTTCAAACAAAGGCCAGGTTGAGAGAATAATGCTTGTTGGTTGATCAAAAATGCTGGAATTTTGGAGAAAACTAACCAAGGAACTTTCCAGTTGCTTAAACTGCCTCTCCACAGAAAAATGGAAATCAAAGATGCTAAGTGAATTTGCATCACAATGTCCACCTAAGCCACTTTATTTATACTTTACTGAGGACATAAAAGGCAAAGATAAACATTTTTATGCTGTTTGTAAATATTATTTGCTCATTTTTATCACAAAGTTAATTCAGAAACCATGGGATAATTTCAAATTAGTTGGGTTTTTTTACTACCATAATTGAGTCATAGGACCTTCACCCATAATGAATATGGGCCAGTGGTATAGCCATGTAAATCATTTCTAAAGGCATTTCTAAAAAGATGGTTTTAAAACTACACAATTATTAGAAGCAAGTTCTCAAGAACTGTCTAATATATATATATATATATATATATATATATATATATATATATATATATATATATATAATTTTTTTTTTCAGCTACAACCAGTGCTGAAAAGGAGTCACCTGCTACCCTGCTATTTAAATATGTACTTACTAGAGTAATCCAGGGGCAGCTTCAAATAGCAGCTCTGCTTATCAAGGGATTATGTTAGCTAAGGGAGGTGGTATATTATATATGCCAGGTAGTTTTGTTCTGCATAATAATGGGTTTTGTTTATTTTAGTTCCTGTAGTTGACAACCAGGAATACTTAGGACAAGATAAGCTCAGTTTTTCATTTTTTTACCTTGCTTCTCATCTGCTTAATATTGCCTGACTCAACTCATTCATTAGAAAGGCTCTGAGAGAATTTTTAAAACTATATTAATACAGTAGCACACCTGCTTTCAATTTTCTCTCTGTTCATAATTTATTGTACAAATTTAGAAAATTCACCAATTTTACCTATTCAGTTGCCTGGAGGATAAAATGGTGTATTTCAAATCTACAAGTATCTAAGTATATGTCATTGAGTAACTATTTTCTATTTTTTTAGGAGTAAAAAAGAAAGGGTTTAATCTTCAGCATGAAACAATTGAGGTTAAATTTACTGCAAAATAGCATTTGTGAATTGAGACAAAGATTGTAAACTTTGAAATCTCATGTCTTCAATTATTTTTAAAGAAGCAGAAACTTGGTCTCTAGAATTGTTTAGGTGTGATCTTGCTAAATTAGAATATTTGAGATATCTTTCCTTTCTGATTTCATAATCCTAACAAGCAATTTGGTTTTATTTTCCTTTTCATGAACTTTGTAGTACTGTATTTTCAAGTCAACTAGTCCCATCAGTACTACAATGGAGGATTGGGGTTTAGCCTCTCGTTTTTACACCAGTTGTGACCAAGATATCCTCTCACCACCCCCACCTTTGCTTCTCATTTTTACCTTTAAAGTTAAGAAGGTTGACCAAGATGGCCTTAAGTTTTCCCTCAGCTTGACTAACCTTTAAACAGGCTTCACCCTGCCTCTAATCTCCTTCCCCTCCCTCTCACCCCAACCCTTAAAAGAATAGGATGGCCTCACCACAGAGGTCTCCTCCTCTCTTTTCTTAAAGAAGTTACTTTAGAAAATTTGTAATTGTAAATTCGTTCTCTCCCCCTTTGAGATGTAAATCTTTTTAAAAGCATCTTACCACTTTTACAACCCAGGGATGCCTTTCTCTAGGATCTGGGGATCATTCCTTTGAAAGAAAGGAAGACAGTGTCCTTATCTTTTTCCATCTCTGTGGAGGAGTAGGAGCCTAATTTGACTGGAGCTTTGTTCCAAGCTGACAACTACCTCCTGTCACAGAGATATGAGCAAGTTTACTTTTTCTTTGAGTAAAGACAATTAGCAAACATTAAAATTCTCCTCCCCTCCTCCTCCTCTTTTTTAGCAGATTTGAATTCAGACTGCATTTTGATCCTTTTTCCCTATTGTAATAGCCTTGAGTAAAGTCATTTTTGCCCATTTGACATTGCCCAATGCAATTGTTGCTTTAACGGGGTTTTACTAGTTAGTCTCCAAAGCCTTTCTGCCAATTTTGAAATGTTACATTTCTATAAAAAGAACCTTTTGGTATGAGTAGAGTTCGAAGAAAATGGTAGTCATTTTACAGAATATAAAAAGAACATGGGCAGGACAGCAAAATTATAGAGGTTTATCTGCCTACCATGTTCACTAGCACTCACCAGCAGACGAGAAAGTATCTCTCATTGATCTAATATTCTTCTAATCCACTCCTAACATCGTGTAACACTACAACATCCCTTCAAGATGAAAGCCAAAGTTTGCTATCATCACTGGCACTACTTTATTTTAGAAAAAAAGAAGAAATCTTTCATATTTTGTATTTCAGAATCATTAATAGAGTTTGGATTCACATATATGAGCAATTTAAATGTATATAAAAATATAACTCACATTCTAAGACTTTAGGTGGGTAAATAGTCAATCCATTGCTTTCCTTTATTCATGAAAACAATTTTTCTTTAGTTAAGAAGAAATATAGTTGACTGCTATATTGTTCACCATCTTTCCCTCCTTCAAAATGCACCGCTATGACTTTACCAATACTTTGTCTCAATTTTTAATACTACCACCATGATATATGTAAATACTTCCTGAATTAATAGATGAGTGAGTGAATAAATGAATGACAAATTTTGTGACCATTTTCTATTATGGCATATCTTTCTGTGGTGATATGTGCCAATATAAATATCTGATATTTTTTTTTTTTTTTTTAAAGATTTTTTTATTGGGGAATTGGGGGGATGGGAACAGTGCTGGGGAATTGGGGGAAGGGGAACAGACAAGTTGCTGTCATTTTGTTCTTCAGTCTAGTTGTGGGGAACGTTGCTTCACTGGCCCAAGTTGGCACCATAAATATCTGATATTTTTAGTAAATATACATCTTGCATATCTTTAGATTGTTACAGAGAGGAAAGTTAATTTTTTAAATACTGCTATGATCTAAAGTTTTAATGATATACTATTCCTAAACATTACAGTCATCAGATAATCTTTTAAATTTTTACATGCAAATATTTAAATCTAGAATAATGTTAAACCTATAATCCTTACAAATAAACAAACAAAAAGAAATCCTACATGAAAACATCAAAAAGTAAATCTTCCTCATCATTAATCACCTCACAGTTTTAAAATTATTTAACAACGTGTCTTACCTCACAAGGAGTGCTATCCTTGGGCAAGAAATCATTTTTATGATTCATAACAAGAAACCCTGCATTTTGTTCAGTGGTTATTCAGAGATTTGAAACTGCACTGCATAGCTTTGTGACAATGTAATGTGTGATTCACAATGGAGAACATAATACAGAAAGATTTCAGGAAACTTAATTGACTAGAACTGCAGGTGACTTACTATGGTGTTTATTATAGTCCCCCGAAAGGCATAGTTTTCAGCTGCCTGAATATTCACAATGCAGTAATATAACTACTATAAGGTGTGTGTTGGATGCCAAATGGTCTGAAGCTCTGCTTGAAGAGTACCCAGGCAAAAATCAAGATCTTCTCAAGCCTGCCTTGTCTCCCCAGCTTGTCTGGCACACCTAACAAAGATCTCAAGACAGGCATGATACGAGGGAATGTGTAGTGGCGGGGTAGAAGGCATTCAGCATTCTCACAGTTTATCTATTCCTCTGCTCTCTCTAGGAGCAGGGACTACAAAAAAGGGAAGGAGGCATTCTGCTAGCTAGAAAAAAAAAGAGAACCCGTATGCACTTTAAGGATCTCCAAAGCACCCTACCAAGAAATTTTAAATTACATCAAAAAGTTACAATAGCAACTGCTTTTCTAAAATTTGTTTGTTTACCTTAAATCGCAGTCTGAAAGCAAAACATGGAATAAAGATACAATCCTCAACACAAACAAAAATGGCAATTAAAGAAAAATATATGAGATGAATAGTGGAAAAGTTAAAATAATTATTTATACCTTCATCTACAGGATTTTGTCCCTGGATTATTTCACTATTTTAGTGGTAAATGATTTAATGATTGCAAAATTAAAGACTTTAAATCTCTGGGCTCACAAACTAGGGTCTTTTTCTATTACTATGAATTATCAGAAGGAAAACCTTTTCCTCAATCATTAGGAATTCTAAACAGCTTGACTCCTCCTCATGTGCCAGATGATCTGAAATTTGAGTATTGTCTGTTTAAATATTTTAACTCCAGAAATTACCTTAATATCTGGAATGGTTCACTCTATCCAAGACGGAGTGGCTTGAATAGGGGTTCCTTATGACTTCAATGCTGCCATCTCCTTTCCCCATAAATGCTGCTGTTTCTTGTTACCACTGGGCTGTGATACTACAAATTACAGTTATGTCTCTCCCACCATCCTAGGCTATAACCTAACTTAAGGGTACTTCCTCGGGGACTCTGTATTTCTCAGAATATTTCAGATACTCATAGAAGGATAGTGAAAAGGGAACATGAAAATATCATACTCAAAAATACTGCATTTAATTGTCACTACACAACATGGTGAAATAATCTCCATTTCTCACCCTGATCTTGTGCCATTATTTTAAACTTACGCTCCACTGAATATTAGGAATAGCACGATGGTGCCTCTGAGTGGCCATGGAAGTAAGGCATGGAATGAGTGGGGAGGATTCTGGGCAAAGAAACCTATTTCATTCATCTATTTTATGGACTGAGCTTTTAAATAGTGTTTTTAAATATGGTGTGCTAGATCAGAAAAAAAATAGTTTGAAACACATTCTGGTGTATATAGGGGGAAAATGTTAAATGAATTATATTGATACCAGACATTGGCAATTTTGCTATAAATTGCTCTTTTACTCTCCAAATATCATTACAGTATTTACTTCATTGAAATCCTGAATAAATTATCAGTTTTTCTAGGAAATTTTTTTAAATGGAGTTCACATTAACAAAAAGAATTAACAAAGAAGGTTTCCCATCTAAATTTTGAATAAGCTGAGGACATGCTGCTGCAATTGTTTTAAAAAGAAATATTTAAATTGTATCTGATTAATTAATAGTTATAAATGGAAAATACTAATTGGTCTGCTATTAATGAAATATTTCTCTTGGAATAAAAACAATGGCACATTGGGCCAGCCAAATGGCGCGTTGGTTAAGAGTTGGCTTGGGACGCCAGCTCTGAGTAGCAGGGCCCCAGTTCGGATCCCACATGAGGACCAGTGATGCTGCGCCCTCTACAGCTAAGATGGTGAACGACAGCTCAACCCGGAGCTGGGCTGCCGTCAGTCACCGGCGATGGCGTAGGTTTCAGTGGAGCTGCAGTGGGCTCCCATAAGCTACCGTGAGCAACCGGCAGCTGGCATGAGCTGCCAAGAACCGCCATGAGCGGCCGTCCAGTGGCCGGCGACTGATCTGCCTCACCTGGAAAGAGCGCAATGATAATATCAACATGGGCCAGAGAAGCGACATCCTCCATAACTAGACTGAAGAACAAAAAAAAGGACAACAACTTGTCTGTTCCCCTTCCCAATTCCCCAACACTGTTCCCCTCCCCCAATTCACCAATAAAATCTTTAAAAGAAAAAAAAGTACATTAAAGCAAATCACCATGAAACAAATGGAAAAAAGCCTCAAGTATTCAGAGAAATATTTCATTAAGAATTGTGCTGTAGATAAGAACAGGTGGCAATAATTGGATTTCCCATCTGCAGATTGTAAAATCATCTACAGGTTGTCTTTTACAAGTATTATAGCCAATATATGGAAACCTATCCATCTGTAAATTATGCCAGATGGACCCTGACCAAATTCAGAGAGCCACATAGGATCAATGTTCTTTCTGATGTTTTCTAAAGTTTTAAGCAGACAACCATGCCATTTGTACAGCAAAGTAGGAACTGTGAACAGTACATAAACAGAATGTATTTAGTAAGTTGAGGAGGGGTCAGTTAATGATATCAGAGCTCTTTTAAATTTCAGATCCTAATATTCAAAATTGTCTGCAGATTTGGCCCATTCAAAGAAGATGATCAGCAATTATCTACTTTGTAACCGAAGACTCCAGTGTTTCAACTTCTTCCCAGAAAACAAATTAATAAATTTCTAGAAATGTATACAGCAGTCCCTCCCCTGCTGATCTGCAGTTTTACTTTCTACCGTTTCAGTTACCCACCATCAACCTTGGTCTGAAAATATTTAATTGACAATTTCAGAAATAAACAATTTATAAGTTTTAAATTGTGCATCGTTCTGAATAGTGTGATGAAATCTCTCACCATCCCACTCTATCCTGACCAACCAGGACATGAATTATGCCTTTGTCCAGCATCTCCACTCTGTATATGCTTCCTGGCTGTTAGTCACTGAGTAGCCATCTTGGTTATCAGATGGACTGTTGTGCAGTATCACAGTGCTTGTGTTCAGTAAATGATATTTTACTTAATAATGGCCCCAAAGTGCAAGAACAGTCATGCAGGCTATTAAGGTAGCCAAAGAGAAGCCATAAATTGCTTTCTTTAAGTGAAAAGGCATGTATGTATAGAAAAAAACCAGTATATATAAGGTTCAGTACTCTCCATGGTTTCAGGTATCTAGTGGGGCTCTTGGAATGTATCCCACACAGATAAGGGGGGACTACTGTAATTAAACTTCATTACTCTCACATTTTTACTTGGATTGTTTTCCAGTATTATAACTCATTATGTAGAACTCAGCTATGGGCTAGTCTGACAATTTTTATTTTGTTTGTGATCTTTTATGGCTTAATGCTACTTCAAAATAAAAGGACCTCTATCTACTCAGAAAAGTCTTATCAACATTGTATGGGCTACAGCATTTGTATTAGTGTTGTCTATCAGCATCAGTGTAATGCAACTGAGTATTTTCCTTTTAAAATCAGAAAATATGCAATACTGTAGTCTTTGTGTAGCTGCCCCTTTAGCATACACTTAAGATAAGGAATATTTTGTGGCCTTATATTCAAGCAAAGAAAAAAAAAGGGAGGGATGAGAATAGAAGGAACAGGAAATGAAGGAAAGAAGAATAAAAGGAAAGCAGGAATAAAAGGAAGGAAGGAAGGAAGGAAGGAAGGAAGGAAGGAAGGGAGGAAGGGAGGGAGGGAGGGAGGGAGGAAGAGAGGGAATGGGAGGGAGAAAGGGAAAACAGGCAGCTCACAAAAGATATATAGATAAATGTAATTTGATCTGAAATTCCTTAAAAGAGGAAATAAACAGTTTTGTTGTTATATGTTCACACTGAAAGAAATATTGATGCACATTATGTACAAAATAAATTTACCTATGAGACAATAAAATTGACTGAACAAAATGCCTTCAAATATAAAAATTAGTTTTCTTTTGTAAACTCCTTTTTTTGTCCCCAGAGCTTTGAGATTCCCTAATTGTGAGGAACCTCCTTCTGATGTATTAAAACCAGTTGCTATCTCTTTGGAGAAAAATAAGCAAATAAGATGGCAGGGATCCTTCCAAATTCCTATTGGGGAAAGCAATAACTTAGTTGTTCATTTATTTTAAAGGAATATTTCTTGATAAATTAAAATACTTATTTATCAAGCAATCTGTTATAACTTTATTGATATTGTTCTAATTCCTATGTCATATGACTGTATAAAAATAATCATTAAATATTATAGCTTATGGATGAATAAAACACCAAATTAAATACTGAATCAAAATAATGTGATTTTTATGGAATTCTTTATACCTTTTACTTGAATAGAATCAAAGTTAATTTTAAGTTTTTAAAAGTACCACAATCTAATATAAAAATATGAAGAAATTTTATAATAATAAATTTCTCTCGTGGAAAATTATACATGTTTTATAGCTATATTAATGTATAATGGAAATATAATAAACTAGGTATATTTAAGGTATTCAATTTGAAAAGTTTTGACATATCAATATACCTGTGAAACCATCTAACAAAATAATAAGGTATTAAATATATCAATCAACCAAGAAACTTAAAATCTTCACTACTCCCTTCCCCAGGCAACCATTCATCTGTAGATTGATTTGCATTTCCCAGAATTTTATATAAATAAAATATACACTATGTACCTTTTTTCCTCTAGCTTGTTTCAAACAGTGTAATTGTTTTGAGATTAATCCTTGTTGTTTGAATCAATGCTTCTTTTTATTCCTGGGTGATATTCATCACATGGATATGCCACAATTTGTTTATCCACTAATCTATTAACATATATTTGGGTTGCTTCCAGTTTGGGGCTACTAAGACTAAAGCATCCATGAATAATTATGTACCAGTCTGTTTGTGGACATATATTATATTTCTGTTGAGCATACAATTGTGTCTCTTCCATGGGTGATTGTTTAAGGCAGTGTTTTCCAGAGACTCTTGGACCATGACTGAGAAGCGCCAGAGCTGATTTACAGGCCACTGCAGAGTCCACAGCCAGGACCAAGGTCTGTCTATTACCCAACACAAGAGTAGGTGAGACCCCTCTCAGATCCCTTGGCATATGATGCTGTATCCCACAGCTCTCACAAAGACACTTTTGCCTGTAGATGGATACTAAATTGCCATTGTTCAGGGGGAGACATTAGCAAGGGACATCTTTTGTAGACATTATGCTGATGTCACTTCCTCCACATGCTCTTTTAAATCCCTTTCTTGTAGTTATCACTCTGACTATTCTGAGCTCTTTTTTTAGTATTTTATACTCTGAGTTGACTTTCTTTTTCAGGCGTAATTTTAGTCTCAATTTTCTATTCTCTCTTCCACTTAAGTTTGCTGTACTCCCTAGTTCCTTCAAGACTTTTATTAATTAGTATGCAAAGCTCATTTCTAAATAAAGATATTTCTTAAGTTTTTTCCATAGCTGTTCTTTCTAATATTTTGTAAATATAGCCTCCATTTATGAGTAATGACACCCACAGCTTTACCCATCACTACCAGTAATTCTCAAAATCCAAAAGTTTAAAGTATAAGTTGACTACCACCTCAAATTCAGTTTTCATTCTGTAGATTGCCCTAAATATCTCAAAAGCAATAAAATCTCAGCATATCTAAAATTAAACTTATCTTTCCCATTAAATTTGCCAGTCTTTCTGAAATCTCATTTGTTTTTAATTTCATTACAGTCCCACCCATCACTAGGCATAAAATTTTATTTATGGTCATTATTTTTCCCCATTTCTTCCACAGTCATTCAGTTGCTAAGCAATAAAGATTGTACTTCTTTCAGTGTCTCTCATGAACATTCCTTCCTTTATATTCCCACTTCCATAGTCCTGGATCAGATTCCAATTATACTTCACGTGTTCTAATTCTTATTTCTAATTGGTCTTTTTCTATCCTCCACTTTATTGCTGCTTACCCAAAGTTCTTAAAGTTATTTCCTACAAATACTCCTCAGATCAAGTCATTTTGCTACTCAGATCTTCAATGGTTCTTCAAAATAAAGTTTTTAGCATACTTTCAAAACACCTCAAAATTTAAGTACAATTGTTCTTTCCCAAAAATTTGACTTTAACACACACATGCATGCACGCCCTGTGCATATAATTTATCTTCTAGCTAACCCAGGCTATCATTCTCTAAATTAGGTCTTTAATTTTATATTTCTGTGATTGCCCATGTAATTATCTCCTTTAAAATATTATGACATTTTATTACCACCTTTTAAAACTATTAAAAAACTATTTTAAGGCCTAATTCAATTATCCATTAATTCTTCCCCTATCCAGAAGTTATCCCTTATTCCTTATGGCCTCACAGCCATGATTTTTGCCTTGTATTACATTTTTACTTATGCATGCTCTACATAAATGAAAAGCACATAGTAAGATTACATATGACAAGATAAAAAATATTATTCTTTTTTCACCCATGTTTGAACCAACTGAAAGAGTCAAAGTAATCAGCATATGAAAATTAAGATATCAAATTTATTACCAATCAGCCAAGGTTGGAGGACATAACTCATATCTGTGGCCAAATGAGCTCTCTGATACTGATCTCCACAATTAGACAAGTTTCTATCCAGTCGCATCTCTATGGTAGGCAGGGGGTCATGGCTCTGTAAATTTCATGGCATAAAAGGACAAAGCAGATTTTATGCTCTCTCCTGAAAGCCAGTTAACAAGGAAGAAGAAAAGAGAAAGGACTTGGCTTACAGCCAGGTAGTTATCCTAAATCATCAATGAAATAAGATGATCATTCTCCCTTAAAGAAGAATGGGTGATGATGCAGAAAGACGACACAAGTGTATCCAAATAGAGCTCCCTTTCCATGGAAGGAAGCAGCAGTAGCAGAGAAATTAATCGTCTACCTAAAAAGCAGGTGCTCTTTTATTTTCAATGTGTGTACCAATTCAAAAGCATAAGTAAATATAAAAATTATTAATGTCATATTAAAGGCTAGTTAGACACCAATGAAACAGTCTAAGGCAGAAAAAGGAATTGATTTCTTTTCAATTCATGTTTATCATACTGAAAATCATTTTTCTCAATCAACAACCATGAATTAAAGCCACTTTGTTAAAAGTGTCTAAGCTCCTAAATTCCACCAATTTACTCTTTTAAAAACATGGATATAAGAAAATGTTTGCATGTTACAGAAAATTGAATTGGAAGTGACCAGTGCTTGCAATGCTAAAAGACCAGAATATCTGAAAGTGACTTTAAGGTGCTCCCACAAGTTATAAATCAATTATAGAACTTGATAAGCAATAATGCAACTGACTAGAATACTACAGTCAGGGTTGATTTGCCCTAATTGGAAAAATCAGAGATGGGATTGAAATTTTGTCACTGCCCTTTCTTTTGAAAATACTAATTCAATATAATACCGGGAAAGAGAAAAACTCAAGAGCTCTGTTATTCAAAATGGCCCTCTGAAGGGCAGCATGCACATCTAAGGGGCTCATTAGAAATGAAGAGTCTGAGGCCCCACTCTAGGTAACTAAATTAGAATCTACATTTTACTAAGATCCTTGGTGACTTGTTGTACATGACAGTATGAAAAGCATACAAAGTCCTACTTAGCACAGGTGGTGTCCTGCGAATGCCTTTTTCTGACAGCAGACAACTAGAGCAGCCGGATTGATATATTTTCACACAAATGTTGTCAGTTGCCCTAAGTAAGCCGAATCTGGAATTCAGAGTGAATAGAGTTAAACAGCAATGTCTAGGACCATAACTCATATGGCAAAAAATAAAAACATAATTTTTGGAGTCCAAAAATTGCTTAAAACCCCACTAGGTTTTGTGTTCTAAAAGGGAGAAAACCATGTCTTGTTTAGATTTTGTTTTCACTAAGTCGGTGCTCAGTAAATATATATTGAACATCTGTCAGAAAGAAAGAATTTCCCATACTGAATAGGAAGTTGTACTAGAAAATGTCTAATAGTCTTTTTAAATCTAACACTTTATGACTCAGTGGCTAATATCTATAGTTATAACTTTATGTACTTATAAAATATAGTGTTATATTCATATTTATATGATGGAAATAAAGGAAAAAAATTTAAACATCTCTTCTTTGTTCTATAATTTGGTATCACCATTTTCATTGGTAGTAGGTACCTGGATTGCTGGGAATATAATTAAATATAAATCAATCAGCCTCCTAAAGTACATTCTAACCAGTTAAACTCCCTTTCCCTGATTACAGCCCTGTGAAGCCCGTAGTCCACCATTCCTTCCAGTGCTTGGGGTTCACAAATTGGGGTAAGTGACAAAATACTCCCTCATAGACCTCCACCATAGCCTTCTCCAGGAAGTGGATAACTGACCAATTTTCTAGTCGTGTCAATGAAGACAAACAACTAGTTTATTAACATTTAGGTTTTGTGGTAATCATTTGCTACTGTATGGGAGTGTTAAATTTTGTAAATTGAAATATACAGGAACATACTCATAAGGCATCCCAGAGATCCAACTTTCTTAAACTAAAACTTCAAAAGTAAATACCTACAGTATGTTACTTAGTCATGTAGCAAGATCCCTTCAGGTTTTTATTTTCACTCTGATTTTAGATGGAGTGCTATATTTGTTTTTTTATCGGTATCTCAAATTCCTGATGATGATTTCTCTGTGGGATGATATAAAAAAGTAGATATGTTATTATGAAGAAAAAACTGGTGCTGTTGAATACACTTGTATTGGAACTAGCACATTAGCATTTTCCCTGCCATTGTGTAATAACAGATTTCATAACTAAGAAGAAAAGGTAAATTTTAATATTAGTAGAACAGATAAAACTTAAAAGTGAAGTGGTTCGGCATTAAAACATTCTGGTTCACCAGGTAGACCACTCATTTTATGTACAAGAATCATACTTTATGATCCATACGGATGTTTAGGTCTAAATTTCATTTAGTATATGAAGTATCTTCTTTAAAATGTGTCTGTATTACAACAATGGGATATTTAATACTCCCATTAATCTTTTTATTAGAAATTTCTGGACATTTGTCAGCTGTTAAATTGGTAAAGATTCACTTGCATTG
>NW_017732022.1:191810-200739 GCF_001890085.2 Hipposideros armiger | reverse complement strand
TCTCAGGAATTCAAGCATAAGGACATGGATGGATTACAGAGAAACAGAATCCCCATCGTCGTCATGCTCAGGGAAATGAGGGTGGAAGGGAAGTTGTTCTTTGCAGGCACTTTGCGATTTGTTAGTTTTTTTGAGATGTATATAGGCTTTCTGACAGACTTTTACAAGCTTTATCTTATGCATACATTTTGTCAAAACTTTTCTGTGTGTGTAAGTTTCGAGAGTTATAAGAAGCAAAATAACTACCAATGAAAAAACGATCAATTTTAGTATGTACCAGCATCATGGAAAAGAATCAACTAATTTAGTCAGTCCATTAGCATTATGTAACTGGACCTGAGTTCAGAGACAAGGCAGGCTAGTAGAGCAGGTGTTCTGGAAAGATCGCACCAGCAGCTGGTGAAGGTGAGGCTGACAAACACATAGAATGCACTCACTATTTGGGAGAAAAAAAAACAAAGAAGCCAACTTTGTGTTACACTGTTGAGTGACTAAGACCATGTCCTTTGTAGTCCTCTCAGTCATGAGCAGAGTTGGGCTTCTAGGCCTAAACATAGATAGAGTCCACACATAGGGGTTATTTAGAATGTTAGGGGTGACTGGTTAGTTCAGTTGGTTAGAGCATCACGCTGATAACACCAAGGTTGCCGGTTCAATCCCTACATGGGCCACTGTGAGCTCCTTAAAAGAGTCAACTATGCCATTGTAGCATGAAAGCAACATGTAACCAATGACCACGGCTGTTCCCCAATAAAATCTTTAACAATAAAAAAAAATGTTAACGGGACAAGGAGTCAAGCAATCCATCATGTCTACTAACACAAAATTATATCTTGATATTCTTACCTGAAATATATGGAAATTTGATAATGATTGCTATAATAAGTGTACAGAATAAAAAGTAAAGTCTAGCCTCATTAGTTTACAACAGAAAGGAATTGTAGTGTGCGGAATATAAATATCACAGATTGGGTTCTCCAGAAGCAGGTGCTGCAAAAGTTGGAAGTAAAGATGGTTTATTAGGGATTAACAAAAGGAAGGGGGAGAAAGCAGCACTGGGCAGAGGAAGAATCTGAACTACAATGCAGATGCCACAAAGCCTGGGTCAACCCAGCTCCAGTCTGGACCAAGTGCTGCCATAAAGGTTGTCATGGCAGGCTGAAATGACTGAGCTTTTCTACCTGTCTTACTCGGCCAAGGGATGTGGGCTGCCCAGGAAGTATGTGGCCTTGGGTAGAGCAATGCAGCTCTCTGCAGCTCAAGCAGATCCTAAAGAAGTGACAGTCGGAGGCTGCCTGTTCACTGCACCCCCACATCTTAGGCAGTAAGGCTTATTTTGAAGGGGAATCTGCTCAGTGCACCTGTGTCCACCACAGCTGGATCTGGAATCAATTCTGCAAAGGGATCCTTGGACTCTAATGGCTAGGTCTTTATGCTATGAAGATAATTTATACTTATTTTCCTTCATTGTGAAAAAAAAAACCTGAGAAAAATTACATTTTATATGATTTCCAACCAAAGGCGGGAAATCACAGCTGAAATGCACCCAATGATACATATAAAATTGACTCAAATCACATACAGGAAAAATACCTATAAAATCAAGTAATACTTGTTTGATCTAAGATGTTAAATTATGAAAATGTAGTGCAAGGAAAATCATTAAGGCAAAAAAACAATTTTATTGTCTTACCAAATATTAATTGATATGGTAAAATATCTATCCAAACAACAATGATAAATTATTTTAATGTCGCAGAACTGCCTTCTTTCTAACACTACAGAGATAGAAAAATAGGCGAATAATTAACACATGGCCCTTGACCTTCAAAAACGTATATGCTAATGCATGAAAGAGAGACATTAATCGATAAATGACAGTAGAATGCAATAACTGCATTGGAAATATAGTGCTGAGGAATCATCTAGCTCAGGTGTTGGGTGGGAGCAGTGTGGTGATATCAGGAAAGGCTTCAAAGGAAAAAGCTCTCCTACCTCTCATCATTCCCACCACCAGCCATCTACCATAAGGCAAAGAATGAATGGCTCATCTTTAAAGAAATGCAGAAAATCATCTGAGGAACTCTCATGATTCTAATGAAAATATTGGCAACCCCACAGTAAAGCTTTGCTCATTATAGAATTTGGGACCCACATCTGAAGTCAAACCTTATTGTCCTGATGCCCCACTCAAGTCACATACATAGAGTTCACAGTCAAAATCCCAAATCAGGGAATAAAACTAACATCAAACCTAAATACAGAATGTGTATATGTTTACACACACACACACACACACACACACACAGTAAAATCCTACATTCTTTCTTTTTAAAATATGAATGGACAAGGAGGAGACATTAGTGTATGAGAAGAACAAACAGCATGCAAGACAAAGACCAAAAACAACAACAAAATGAAAAACTAATTCCAAGGTAAGGTGGGGGGGGGTGGAGAGAAAGGGAGGGAGAAACAGAGAGAGGGTGTGGGGGGGAAGGGAAGAAGAGAAGAATGAGAATATAGTATAATTAATATTCTAAGGAAAGATTGAGAAAATTTTATTTCCAGGAATCAAGAACTGGATAGTAAGAAGAACAAGGAATCACGTAATAAAGAGTCTGAAGAGAGTCAAAGTATGGTATCTAAAGCTTGAAATGTCAGAAGGGGGCTAGAAGAAAAGCCAAAGAAATCTCTCAGAACACAGATAAAAAAAACAAAGAAATGGAAAACCTGAGGACAATTACATAAAAGATTAATCCAGGGAATTCAACATTCATCTTACAGGAATTCCAAAAAGAGAGAGAAGAAAATAAAGAAATAATAGAGGATTATTTCCTAGCACTAAAGAAAGACAAGCCTTCAGACTAAAATGGGCTATAAAAAAAAAAAAAAGAATAAATTGCAACAATGTATAGGGCCAGGTGGGTACTAAGACTAAATCGGACAATTATATAAATGTCTAACAACTATGCTGTAAACCCAAAACTAATATAAAATAATATTGAATGTCAACTATAATTGAAAAAATAATTATTATTATTTTTTAAAAAGAACAAATCTTGATATTTTCCCACAAAATTTGGGAGCATACTAAAAATAAAGAAAATATTTTAATAGTTCCTACAAAAGAATGAGAATCAGACTGGAAACTAGTATCATCAAAAATACTATATGTTGAGAAAAAAAAAGAGATATAAGCTCTCAAATACAGAAGAAAAACTTAAAATGCAATGTTTAGTCAATATATGCATCAAAAGTGAAGGCATTTTCAGATGTGCAAAGGCTCAATAAATTAATTTTCCATACACCTTTTCTGAAAAGTTCCTTAAGAAGTGTGGACATTATAACAGCACTGAAGGTTGGGTTAAGGATCAACAGAAATAAAGCACAGACTCAAACCAGCTGTTAGTTTTTCACTTTGGTGACAAAGGAAACAGAATTTGACAGACGTGTCCACACAGAGAAGATGTGGCATATCTTTATGTGGCTTTCCCCTGAAACCTGGACCCCTATGGGGCACCCAGCTGTGGGTAAAACTAAAAATTCCTGCTAAGCCACTGTTCTCTTATACTATGATTTTATTTCCGTTCCACACCTTAACCTAACCACCCATGTATTTCTGTTCAGGAAAGTCTTTAGAAAAACTAAGCTTTCTTAGATTTTGAGCCAAACTAAATATTAGAAAGGTATTTTTTTTTTCCTCAGAGGCAGGCAGAGTCAGTGCTCAGGTGTCCCTGAAAAATATTGCTACCTATTACTTTCCAGAGTCTCAGAAAACCTGCCTTCTCACCATGTCACAACCAGACAAAACAAAGCAAAAACAGTAAAAGATCAAAGATATAAAATACAAGAAGCAGTGGGTCCACTCAAGAAAAGCAGTGATGGGCAATTCCTGGAGTGGCACCTGTGCGGGGGGCTGGTAACACTGGGTTCAGTTTTGAACAGGTGGATACACAGGTTCTGGGAGAGACGTTTCTGAAAAAATAGGAACTCTGCATATTTATCGCTTTTGTTGTTGTTGTTATTATTATTCACTTTTTAGTTTTCACTTTTTTTACTTGTCCAGTTGATAGCAGGTCTTGCTGAAATTGGAGGAAATATTTTGGACACCCCATTAAGAGAAAGAGAGTTTGGACTTTGATCTGTTTTTGTTATTACTTCTTTTACTTTGTTCTTCAGAATTAGGCATTATTACCATTTTTGGTGTTTCAGTCAGTATCTTAACAGTCAAAAGATTGCATACTCAAAATGATAGAACTCAAGAAGAGTTTACTAAAAGGAAACTATTAATAACAAAATGATGAGATATAGGGATCCGCAGGAGACAGCAGAGACCTGGGGATGGCAGCAGCAGAGCTTGGCCTCAGGAGATACAGGTAGAAGTTACACAAAATCTGAAAGCAGAGAAACACATGCTGAAAAGGAGGCCTGGAAAGGAACAGTAATCCTTGTTTCAGGGATGTGCCCAGCCCTAGGTAAGGAGTCAGGACAATAAATACCTAGATCTCACTCTTCATCCTTACCTATTTCCTGCTAGAATTCCCCACGGCTAATCCCAACTGGGAGCCTGAAGGCAGGGAAATCTGACAGACAGAAGCATTCTCCCCAAAAAACTGGGGGTGGATCTGTAAGGGAAATGACGATATTTGGCCCATATGTCATCCTGAATTTCCTTATCTTTTCAATAGATGTAATGTCTTGTACTTCTCTTATCTTAAAATGTTTCATCATTCCATAATCATATGTAGGTGCTTAGTAATTAGGTTTTAATGTAATCTGTTGATTCTGACATGAAGAAAGCCTCAAGAGGCATGTTTGGGTGCCAACGTAAATAGCGAAAGCCCAAATATTTCACTATTTATAGATGGTAGCTTCAAGTCAGAAGAAACCAAAAAGCTCTGAAGAGTATAGGAGGAGACCCTGGAGTGCAAACATTTCTGAATTCAAAGCACAGAACCCAGAGGTAAGCTCATTTTACCCCCGAAATACCCATAGTTGTATTGGTAATGGAAAGGTGATAAAACAGGGAGAGAATTATGAAATGTTACAATTAGTGAAGGGGCAGGAGTCTGGAGTTCAGTGGTCTCTGGCTATTATTTTTCTCCTTGTGTTTATACATTTTAATCAAAATGAGCCAGGTAAGAGAAGTCCATAACTAAACCCCCTCATCTTTTTTGCAAAAAGAATCATAATACCCCTGACTCCAAAACTGTATGTGAACAAACCTGGGCTCCACATTTATATGTTGTCACAGGCAACAGGACTCTCTGAAAATGAACCTGGGTGCTTGTAACAAGTTCATTCTGAAATTGCTCTGAAAATACTGATAGTATATTTGGTATTTTTTTCCTAGTTGCTTTAAACGTGTGATTGATTATCCTTGACTGTTACGTAAAGTGGATACAAAGGTAATCATTTATGACTTTCACAAATTTAAAAATTAAGCCAGATGATTATCAGTGCCCTGACAACATCATATTACACACAGAAACCTGAACTTCATTAGATGAAATAGTTTATGTCCGGGGATTCTTGCTGCTTTTGTTCTGTCTGATTGTTCACTATCTGCCCTTTGCAATGGAGTAAACTAGTCATTAATTCTGTATATTTGGTTTGTGACATTTTCCATTCTCAAAATCCTTGTGATGAATTACATGACACAGTGGAAACAACTGTAGAACCAAACAAAAACACACCGCATGTGGGCTGCTAACCAGGATCCTGTCACACAAAATTGGATGCTGCGTTCCCATGGTTTCCTTTCAGTAATAAAAGGGAAAATGTATGCTCAGAAGCACCATTTCTGTAAACTGCTGAAAGAAAAATCTTCACATTAGTATAGCCAAGGAAATATGTTTGTGGTAAAAAACGCTGCAAGAAAATCAAGTTTATATACATATATATTTTTTACTAACACAAAAGAAAAACATTCTTTACAAGAACATGGGGCAGAAATAATAACAGGTCCATTTTTCTCATTCAGTAATAAATCCCATTCAGGAAGGAGGTATTTTAACAAGTAAATGCTTTATCCTACCTGGCTAAGTAAGAATTTTTAAAATATCACATATCACTTATAATGAATAGAGAAAGAGACAGTGCCTAACAAAGAGAAAAGACCAGGACCTGGCCCTTTGAGAGTTAAAATCAATACATAACAGATGAGATTAACCATGTCCAGTAGCCTCCTATCAAGCAGGAATGTTGCCTGAGACAAAATAGGAAGACCTCAGTCTATAAATCTAATTATGTCTAATAGGATTTGAAAGATGGGGTTCATTTAATCAATGGGAGGAAGCAACAAAGAGGATTCTACACAAGGCCTTGGAAAGTGCATCCAGGAGGAAGTGTTTTGCCGGGGTTTATCCAGGATGCTCCAAAGCAGTAACAACCTGTATCTAGAGTTCTCAATTTAGAGAGACCTTGATGACCAGGCCTGGGCACAGCCTGCAGAATGCATTCAAACCTTATTCCAGATCATACCTTCCGATGATCACTTCAGCTGCCTATGTTTCCATAAGCAAGGAAGGAAGTGCTCTGACAGGTGACGAAGGGAGAAAACAGCCCCGATTATAAGTAAACAAATTGGAATTTTGAGAGCCATGACAGTTACGCATAAGTCTCCAATCAGTACATGAACTTTGAGAGCACTCACAAAACTATTTTTTCTTGGCCCAAAAGCGAGAGACCTGCCCTTGAACCACTGTTCCTTCAAATGGACATTATGAGTAGCCAACCTTCTATCTCCTCTGACCTTGTTGTGTCAATTCTTTTTAACTCATGTACCACATTTATCTCATACTTTTTGTT
Organism: Hipposideros armiger; assembly: GCF_001890085.2. Classification (NCBI taxonomy): domain Eukaryota; kingdom Metazoa; phylum Chordata; class Mammalia; order Chiroptera; family Hipposideridae; genus Hipposideros; species Hipposideros armiger. The sequence goes on along the minus strand of NW_017732022.1, from coordinate 193,929 downwards.
TCTTAATGAAAACACTCCTATTATTCTCTTTATTATAAAAATAATACAATTCAGTGATGAAAAATTGAAAGTCAATTATCTGCCCAGTCTTTTAAAATTTTATTTAAATTCTTATCATTATAAGATGTATCTAAAGAAAAAATGTACATAAAACATACCTCCTGTGCACCACCCCCAGATATTGTACAACTACCTTCCTCTGCCATAGCTATAATGACGATTCTAACTTTTTCATCCTGTTTTCCAAATTAATATCAATTTTCAACAAAAGTTGGTATTGTAAATTAAGTGGGTGTGTAATAAATATTCATGTGGCTTTTAAATTTCTGTTTCAGAATAGTGAGGTTTGACAACTGTGAAATTAGTCCACACAAGAGTGCCCTCACTTCTGACACCAATTGCAAGTTGCGGGGGGTTCCAAAAACATCCCCGGGTTTGATAATTGTCTAGAAGGGCTCACGGAACTCATTGAAAACTGTTATACCCATGGTTATGGCTTATTACAGAGAAAGGATAAAAATGAAAATCAGCCAAGGGAAGAAGCACATGGGACAAAATCCAGGAAAAAGTACCAAACGCAGAGCTCTGTAGTCCTGTCTCCACAGAGTCAGGACAGCATTATCCCCTGGTACTGACACTGGTAGTATGCATGGCATATTGCCAATCAAGTAAACTCACCTAAGCCTGAGGTCTAGAGTCTTTACTGGAGCTCATCACATAGGAAGAGCTGACGTTCCATTGGCTGATCTCAGACTCCACTCCTCCAGAGAGACTGAGCTTCATGACTGAGTCCCACCCTGAACCACACTGTTATCATCTGGCTTGGCCCATGGTCTTTCCTTTATCACCTTGTTACTACCTAGGTTAGCCAGCTCCATCTCTAAATATCATGGTTAGACTATCTGACACAAGGCCCCTAGGCAAAACAAAGACTTCTATCAGGCATGACATTCCAGGAGATTAGAGATTAACTCCCAGAAACTGGGGGCAAAATCCAGGCCTCTTTGGGGTGAGGGGTGGGGATAAATTCCTTACTATTCACCTGATTCTGACTGAAGTTGAGTTCCTTTTCTTATATTTCTTGATCATTTGATTTTCTGTCTCTGTGTAGTATCGAAGTCATCGACATAGTTTTCAAGTTAGGTGAACTGTCTTTTTTATTATTGAATTTTAATAGTCTTCATACATAGTGGATACTACTCCTTACTTAAATCTGTATGGCAAGAGCTCTGGCTTGCCATTCCTTTTCCATTCTTCTCAATGATACCTTTTTAAGGACAGAAGTTCTGAATATTAATGTAGTTGAATTGATCATGTTTTCATTCTGTGTCCAAATTAAATCTTTCCCTGCCCACAAGATCATGATGATATTCCCTTTGTTATCTTCTAAATTTTTATAGTTTTGCTTTTAGATTAATAATACTCCTACAATTGATTTTTTCTATATGATGTGAGCTATTAATCCAATTTGTTTCCCACAGAGATAACATCCATCGTGCCAGAGCCATATATTTTTAAAAGCTGTCTCCATCTTTTATAGGCAGGTGTAACCATACAAGTCTCTGGTTATGCACGTGTCTGTTTCTGAGCTTTTTACTCTGTCCCTTGGTGTATTTGTCTATTCTTGCACCAATATCACACTATTTTTAATTTAAACAATATGTTTCTGATGAATCTAGATTATCTGGTAAGGCAAAGCCTACTACATTGTTCTTCTAATTCAAGAACATCCTTTTCCACTTTTATTTAAGCTTTAGAACCAACTTTTAAAATATCACCCTCCACCCCTCCCAAATATTCATATTTTGATTAGTATTTAAATTATTTTCAGATTCAAGTGAAGTGAAATGGATATCTTTACAATATTATGTTTTCCTATCCATGGATAATATTTTCACAATCCATTTATAATATCATTCTCACTTTTTGTAAATAACTTGTATTAGATTTTAAAAGTTTTCTTCTAAGTTTCCTCCTTTTAACCTCACAAATATTGTTCTATTGTTTTAAAGAGTTCATTTTACTTTAAATTTATCCACAGTTTACCATTTTGCTTTCTGTTCATTTACTTTTGGAAACCCATAATTTCTACTAAGCATCACTTAAATTATGACACACA
>NW_017732022.1:184158-186264 GCF_001890085.2 Hipposideros armiger | reverse complement strand
CCCTTTTACAAACTGGCTTTTAAACATTGTGGCAGCCAGCTAATCATAACCTGAGTGTCAGTTCAAGTGTCAAGGTGACAATTTATGCATCCTTCAATAGGATTAAAGGGAAAGACAATTTTCTTGTATTTCTACTTTATAATGACAAAGTTAAGCTTTTATAAATTTATTCTACTCTGTACCAAGCAAATAGAATGTATATTTTATTTATTTGTTTCTGTGATTTTATTTATTGTTTTGTTCAAAACACTTTTATACTTCTCTGCTTGTGAGAAATCACAAGGTTTTCAGATAGCTAATCTAAAATCTAGAAAGAAATCTAGATTTATTGCCATGCACTTCAGTCTTCCCTTGTAATAAAATATTATTTCCTCTTAAAAACACCATGACAAATATTTTGGGGAAAAGTTCAATTATATTCAATTTCAAAAAATTATCTTATGTGATATTTACTGTCTACTGTCCTTCTCTACTTCCCCCCAATTTACTACAGTTCATCAATACTTTTAGCATTGTTTTACATTTGCACTTACATTTTTTTTATGAAATAAATTGTTAACAATGAAATGAAAAGCAAAGCAGAGGAATAAAAGTTTACTAACAAAAATTTGGAGGATTTTTAACTGCAGACTTCATTTAATTCTTTAAAAAACATCATAGAATTTGGTCAAAATATATGGAGATAAGTTAAACTAAGTGAATTCTTAGTTTAAGTGAATTCTTGAAATGAGGTTAAAATAACCTCATTCATTCATTCAAAAAATATTTTAGTACCTTGTGGTAGTGTATGAGGCCCTATCAGTAAATATAAAATAAATATGATTTCTGCCCTTAAGTACCTTGTCTGTCAACTATTACATACCAAGTGGTAAATGCTAGAAATGTACTAGAAGAGGTACAGGAGAGATACCTAACGCTAGGAATGTACTAGAATGCATAGAAGAGGTTCCTAAATTATAATGGGAGGTCAAAGAAGAAGTGATACATGAGTTGAGCTCTGAAGAAAGAACAGATATTAGCTAGTCTACAAGAAAGAATATTCCAGGTAGAGAAAACGGCATGTTAGAATGGGGAAAGGAAATATAAAATGGCACTGCATATTCCGGGATCCCTCAGAACTCAGTGTGTCTGGAGGAAAATGTATGAGACAATGCATAACTGAAGGTAATGTTACAGACATGCATAGGAATCATATCATGAGAGATTCTGTTTACACTTTATCCTGAGAGCAATGGGACTCTGGAGCTTTTAAGCATGCTGTGATTTCTTTTCATCAGACTTCATCATATTTTAGAAGCTTCTCTGTGAAGTAGGGTAGAGAGTAGGCTAGGTTCGCTTCTGACAGAGCCACAAGTTGCAGACTACCAAGATGCTTAAGAGCTTGGACCCTAATGTATTTACAGACACAACATGAAGTACTGGACTTGCCACTTACTTGGCAAACTTACTTGTGTGACCTTAGACAAAGTATATAACCTCTTTGAGGCTCAGCTTTTTTCACTTGGAAAAAGAGAATAATAATACCTATACCATGAGATAATTGTGGAAGCAAAATGAAATAATATATGTAAAGTTTTCCAAATACAGTTATTGTTTAGTAAATATCATTGCTATTATGAGAGCATTAATAATAATACCCTAGATGATAATTAATGTGAGCAGGAGAAAGGCAGCAGCAGTGGTAATAGAGATACTAAAACTGTAGAATCAAAAGGCTTGGTGACTCTGATTTTGGCTGAAATGCATTCAGGGCTACCATCAGTGTTCTGATTTGGCAGTTGTTGAATCTCCACATCATTCACCAAGACAGGGACTATAAAGGGATGAGCAAGGTTAGAAGGAGATAATAAGTTCAGTTTGGTATATGAGAAATGTGAGACATCTGTGGGATGACCATTTGTAAATATTCAGAAAGTAGCTGGGGGAAGGTCAGGTGCTCTGGACTGGAGATAGAAACACGAGACTCAACATCATGTAACAAGTCATTGGAAACATGAGTGTTCTGAATGAGGCCACACAGGAAGAACACATAGATTCAAAGGGGCATAATGCCAGGGAAAGAGGTGACAAGAATACAGACACTTAAAAGGATGGTTTTAAAAAAAA
>NW_017732022.1:180769-182018 GCF_001890085.2 Hipposideros armiger | reverse complement strand
GTTCCCAGATATACAGAGAAACCTTCACACAAACCCATTAAAGTGAAAAGTTGAACAGTGACTCCCACTTTCATGCTAACTCTTCAAGTACAGTGGTTAAAAATCCCGCCCTCACATGACTGCTGTGCCACATACAAAATGTCTCCTCCTGAACAACTCCCCTTTATTTCCTCATTAGTAAAACACACACAATCATGGTTTCTACCTCAGGCGCATGTGTTAAGATTAAGTGAGATTATTTTATTAAGTACTTAGTGCAGGACATGCACACTGAAAGTATCAATAGAAATTCCTAATCAATGTTTTAGCTCCAGAAAAATAAACAAAATGTAAATACTTGAAAGTAAGAAAAAAGATAGTCATTATTTGTATTTGAAACATAAATATAAAACTACTGAGTGAATAAGAAATTAGAGAAAGATTCCTGGATACATATTCAACACAAAAACTGATAGGTGACTTTGCTCCATAAATACACAATTAGAAAGGATCATAGGAAAAATATCCCATGGCAACATCAATCAAAACTAAAGAATACCAAGGAAATCTGATTAGGATTGTGTAAAATTTACATAAAGAAATCTATAAAACTTTACTGAAGGGCAAAAAAGAAGACCCCAATAAATCAAGCAGTTTATTTATTGAATGGGAAAATTTTAAACTGTGAACTGTCAGTTTACTTTAAATGTAGAAATTCAATATTATCTAATCAAAATTTCATCTCCCTCTTAGGTGAAAACACAGTCATCTGACAAAAGAATATATATGTTTTCATTCCTCTGAAAATTAGTCAAGTGGGCTCTAAAATTTATGACAAGAAAATTCAGGCTGATCAAACATGCATGTAGCTCTTGGAGATCCAAGATGATGGAGTAGAGATAAATGCTGTGCTTGCCTTATCCCTTGCATACATCAAAACTACAACCAATAGAACAATCAACCTGGAGAACCATCTGAAGTCTAGCTGAACAGACTTTAGTTTTATAACTAAAGATATAAAGAAGAAGCCACACACACACACACACACACACACACACACACACACACACACAAAATAACCCACATGGATAATGATAGGAGGGATGGAGAAAAGTTTGGTCCCAAACTTGTGTGCAGTGGTTGAAAATTGGGAAGGTTATCTTGGCCATGGATGTTCCCCTTGGAGGAGTGAGGGGCCCTAGCCCCAAACTAGCCCCACCCTCTCTCCACCTTGGAGTACTGGTGCTGGGAAGAGAAGCTCCCACAACAT
>NW_017732022.1:176753-177582 GCF_001890085.2 Hipposideros armiger | reverse complement strand
ATACACGTATTTAATTATAGTTGACATTCAGTATTATTCTACATCAGCTTCAGGTGTACAGCGCAGTGGTCAGGCATCTATACAGTCTATGAAGTGGTCCCCCTGATAAGTCCAGTACACATCTGGCACCCTACATAATCTGTACAACATTGATTATATTCCCCGTGCTGTATTTCACATCCCCGTGACTAGCAGTGTCAGATTTGTGAAAACATTTACAGAATTATGAATATAACAGTATAGAAAGTTCAGCAACTGCCACATATATATTGTGGAATTTAAAAAATAAAAAACTATCTTGTTTGTTTTGTTTTTAACCATTACATACAGCACAGAGTGTCAGTTTAGGTTTGGCTGTAACCTAAAATAACAATGGTTTTGATGAGATAAAAGCTCATTTTTCTCGCACATGAAAGGAATTTGGAGACAGACAATCAGAAAATTACACGGGATCTTCATCCAGTCATGGGGGATATTTTGCTGCTCTGCTGTGCTCAGTATGTGCTTCTCACACAGGCCTAAGATGAATGGTAGAGCTCCAAAAAACGTAGGCAGTTCTGTCAGCAGGAAAAGCAATGGACTAAGAAGGGTGCATGTACCCCTGGTTTAAGTAAATGTCTAAAAAGGTAAATACAAAAATTTCTGTTTATATTCAACAGCATTTTAATCAAAAGACTGGGAAATGTAGTTTTATTCTAAGCATCTATATGTTCAACTAAAAATGGGGCTTCTACTACTAAAGGAAAAAGTGAGAACAGATATTAGAGAACTTGAAAAGGCTGCCATAGATGGCTCCTCATCATAAGCTGTTGAGTCAATTAGCTCTCTA
>NW_017732022.1:175725-176486 GCF_001890085.2 Hipposideros armiger | reverse complement strand
CCACTATGGAAAACAGCATGGGGATTCCTCAAAAAATTAAAAATAGAATTACCATATGATCCAGCAATCCTATTTGTGATTAAAAACCCCAAAGAATTGAAAGGATCTCAGAGACATTTGTACACCCACGTTCATACAGTATCACTGGCAAGTCAAAAGGTGGAAGCAACCCAAGTGCCCATCCGTGGATGAATGGATAAACACAAGGTGGTATATATACATAACAAAGAAATGTAATTCAGCCTTAAAAAAGAAGGGAATTCTTATGCTACAGCATATATATATATATATATATATATATATATATATATATATATATATATATATATATATAAATATATAAAGAAGAAGAAGAAGGGAATTCTGACATTTGCTACAACATGAATGAACTTTGAGAACATTATGCTAAGTGAAACAAGCTCGTCCCAGTTGTGACTGATAACATTACTAATTCCCTTTCTAGGAAAGTTATTTCCCTTTCTATTCCTGCCAGCCCAAATCACAGTTAGATACCAGTGGAGAACGCCTAGAAACATGTGGGTTTGGAAATCCCAGGCCCTACATGGTGATAGGGAAAGAGTTGCCATCATCTTCCTTATAGGTTCTGACTAACTGACTAAATATGGAATAATGAACAATGTCAATAGAAGTTAAAATTAAAAATAACAGAAATGCTAATAATCATTGTGATATAAATAACAAGAGAAAGGAGAGGGAGGAAGGGGTGTGTGGGAGAGGAAGAGGAGAGAAAAAGAGGAGGA
>NW_017732022.1:166889-172885 GCF_001890085.2 Hipposideros armiger | reverse complement strand
ATCTATTGCCAAACATGTGAGTAAACCATCTTGGATATTCTAGCTCATCAAGCCCCTAAATGGCACCAGCCCCATCTAACATACATGGCACTGAGTCTAGTCAGCTGTAGATCACAATAAAATTATTGTTTTTAAGTTATTGAGCTTTTGTGGTGGTTTGCTCTACAGCAATATATAAATAACCAAGGCAGTTGGCAGTACATTTTTATGTGACTTTGAATAAAATTTGCATTTATGTACAGGGTTTGCTAATGAAGAGTGTGCACATTGTCTTTGGCCCCAATCATTAATAATTTGAGGTCTGATTGAATCATATTCTACAATCTACAGCATGATGGCAGATGGATACGCTTAGATTTCAATCCAAATTTCACCATGTCTTGGAGCACTCCCCAAGAGTGGCGACACAATTGTAAATTGGGATCATCTGCTATACCCACCTACTGGCTATCTAACACAAAATAGATAGGATCTATTGTAAATCTCAGCTTCCACCTATTCTACATGACTTGGGGAGACCTCACCTCCAATAAATCTATAAATCACTGCTGTTCTCACACATCTCCATTTCCTGTAAAACCTTCCCTGAAACCTTTGTGTCTTAGACAAGATACGGTGGGGGTGGGGTGGGGTGGGAGGGAGAAACATTCATATCAAACAGGCACCATAGTGTTTATTTTTCTATCTCAAAAAAAAAATCCATTCAGGAGAAAGAAGTTTTTATTTGGTATAAACTTTGAATTTTTATACCAGTTTCAGAATAAAAGCATATTCCCACCTCCTTTTGAACTGGTGGATTTGCTCTGTCCTGGGAGTAAAACACAGACAGCATGGACAAACCCCATTGGCCATGCCATTAGTGACAATTCCTCCCCAAATCTTGTCATATATAGGTTGACCATAAATTTTGCTTTTTTTCTCTGTTTAATGTTTTGCTTTCACTTCTTAAGCTCTTTCATTGAAGTTGGGAATAACTATTAGACAATTGGTCATATAAAATTTCATCACACCTTTTATAGGTACATAGCATTTTTAAATTTCCAGTTGTCTCTATTTCCTTTAGTATATGGCAGAGTTTAAAATAATATGTGAATATATTTAAAAGTATACAAATACGAAAAAAGGAAGGAAGGAAGAAAGGAAGGAAGGAAGGGTAAGAAAGGAGAGAAAGGGGAAGAAGGAAGAGGGACAGAGTGAGGGAGAAGAAAAAAGATAATAGATAATAGGTAGGAAGGAAAGAAACCTTGGGGAAAAAAAAAAGGATTCCTATATCATGAGTCCCAACACTTCATATTTTCTTTTCTTCACTCTAAGCACACCTCTATAAATGATTACTCTCTCATCAGGCTTGGTTCTGGAAACAAATCTGAAATAGACTTGTTCTCAATAGTTTATGCTACTTTTATTTTCCACTATTCTTTTCAGTTTTCCTCTCTGGAATTATCCACCTCACTCAACTGTCTTCAACTCCATAGTATGCTGTCCTGGCCTCATCCTTCACTCCTGACAGACATGTACTCCATCTACCTCCCTAGTGCCTCCTAGGAGAGCCCTGATCTCTGAGAGTTACAATAGGAGCTAATGAGCTTGTTAATCTATGTTTTGCTCACGTTTGCACATTAACCAGCTGATTCTGAACATACAGGCAATGAAATTACTTACTTTAAAATATAAGACTATCATTTAACATAGTTAAGACCATTTGTTAGAGCACCTTTTGAGAAAATATAAGGAAGAAGTGTATTTTCTTTGTACTTTATCACATATTTTTAATAGCTTCCAAAAATTATAAGATAATCAATCATGAGAGTTTTAAGAAACTTGGAAGTATTATGGAAGAAGATATTTTAGGTTAAAATAGGCATTGTAATAGTCTTCCAGTAATAGGATATTCTGTTATACATGGGGACAGTTCAAACTGCAAGCATCAATGACAGAATAATACAACTGAAACTATGATATTCTTCATATTTCTATGCTCTTTTTCTTACTTTTATTCCTTTCCATTACATGTGTGTGGAGATATCTATGTGTATATATTTATGAAAATATGGACCCATATATAAAATTTTGAAAGGGTTTAAAGAAAATAGGCTTTGCTGGTAGTATATATCACACTTTCTTTTTCATGGAGAACAAATAAAAATGTCTATGTGTCCCTTCTAATGAGTCAGATACTTCAAAAAGAGAACAAATAAGGATAAAATAGCTGGTATCAAAGGAAGCCTACTACTAGAGCAAAATCAAAGGGGAGTAGTAAGCAGGGTCTAGTAAAACAAATCCACACCTGATAAATAATCTTATAAAATAACAATGTCAGCGTTATTGTTTCAGAAATCATGAATGTTGTCCCTTACGGTCTGGCACTTGCCTGAGGCAGAAATATGGTAGCGGCAACAACTAAATGCTAAGTGATTTATCTTGGGGGACTGTTGGCTCTTCAGGGCAGTCATGTTTCAGATTGTTAAAGGCAGGAAGAAGCCTTGAGTCACACAATTAAAAAGATTTTTTCAAAGACAGCCAATAAAATTTCTAATTTCTAAATGGTTTTGGTTAAAAAAAAAGTCAAAATAAGAAACACCTGAGCATAGGAATACCTAAATTCTTTTTTTTTCTTTTTTTTACAGATTTTTATTGGGGAATTGGGGGAATGGGAACAGTGCTGGGGAATTGGGGGAAGGGGAACAGACACGTTGCTGTCCTTTTGTTCTGCAGTCTAGTTGTGAAGGACGTTGCTTCACTGGCCCAAGTTGGTACCATCATTGCTCTCTTCCCGGGCAAGGCAGATCAGTCACCAGCTTCTGGACAGCCGCTCACTGCGGCTGCTGGCCGCTCACGCTGGCTGCTGGCTACACACGGTAGCCCATGGCAACTCACCTGCAGTCGCCGGAGACTCACGGCATCCCAGCTCCAGGTCGAGCTGTTGTTCAGCATCTTAGCGGTAGAGGGCAGTGTCACTGGCCCTCATATGTGGGATCCGAACCAGGGCCCTCTGGCATCCCAAGCCAGCTCTTAACCACCGCGCCACTCAACCAGCCCAGGAATACCTGAATTCTGTAGCTGTTTAAATAATAAGTTTGAGTTCCCGAAAGTGGATCCTTAGACAGGATTTAAATGCAAATGTTTTATTTGGGAAATGATCCCAGTCAGCACAGTATAGGAAGGGGCAAGTGAGAAAGAAAAACAAGAGTGTAAATAAAGAATACTGATTGCTGATGTGGTAACTGGGCCTCAGTTTCTGTGGGGACCTCTCTGAGGGGTCCCTAGAATGTATCTCAGAATGCCTACTGAGGTGGAGGCATTTATTCATCAACTCCTATCCCTCCCCATCCCACTCTTCATTATGTTAGCTCCCTACCTCCTGGGTAGAAGAAAGCAGTAAGCATCAATATTTAGTATGTTTGTATGTGACCTCTCAGGTGTATTAAAGGGATATGAGCAGGGGACTGACAGTTACTGCTACAAATCTATTATGGTTTAAAATAATCCATTCTAGGAATATGCATTCTTTATAGTATAATAGAGTTTTTCTATTTGATAATGAATGTCTTTGTATTACCAATATTTTACACACATATTGGCACATACTAAATATTTTTAGATAGCTCTTGGATGAATAATTCATCTTTTGATGCAGAACAGGATTTGAATGAAGTACACCACAAGAGATAGAAAAAAACCTGAATTTAAATTTTTTAAATAGAAGCCAAAAAAATCATATCCAGAATGTTGGCTGAAGAGGGGCCTTTGCAATCTTCTCAGGAATCTGAAAAGGATGCCATGCACTAAATAGCTCAAAGGAAGCACACAAAATGTTCAGTTCCATAAAACATGGTGAAACTAGATAATCCAGCAGAAATAAATATTGCAAAATACTGTAAGAGGGGGGAAAAAAGAATAGAATTTGCTTTTTATACTTAAGTCTCTCAAAATTTAACTTCAGGTGAGCCAAGTGGGACTAAGCTCAAATATAACATAAAACACATCATTGTACAAATAACATCCTCTTCAGATTCATACATTTTGAAGTCATTTATGCCAAAGCACATCAAGACTTCATGAACCAAACCTCTTCTTCAATCTCTCTCTCTCTCTCTCTCTCTCTCTCTCTCTCTCTCTCTCAATTAAAGGAATCTGGTTCCATAATCAAAAGGTNAATTTGCAAAGCTCTAGAAAGTACAGGAGGCAGGGTAATAACCAGCATGACTTGGTGGACAACAAATCATGTCAGTCCAATCAAATTCCCCTTTACCCAGTGACAGCCTTATAAATGTGAGGGAACAAGGGAAGTCATATATCCCGGCTTCACAAGGCTTTGACTGTGACTCTCATAACATACTCATAAACAAGATAGTAAAATATGATTTAGACCATAATCTTGCAGGAGTAATTAGTAATTGCTGTATCACAGAGATTACTCTGTGAGGTGATATATATCAAGGAAACTACCTAGGTAATTCCCTAAAAAATATTTTTATTGATGACTCAAATATTAAAATACATGGCATTTTCATAAAATTTGCATGTTAAGAAGCGTCATGTATAAATAAAAACTCTAATTAAATTATTACACCTGGAATCGTAAGAAGTCATTCCCATTTGGTAGCCCTTGGAGCCTGCTTCTGAATCAATTAATCGCATGAGGTATAATGATATTCATGGAACGTGCAGGTTTTCCCATTTTTCCATTCCATCTCCATTGGAATTATACTATGTAGTAAAATTCAAGATAAGGACACTGCTCTTTGACCAGTGGGAGACTGTGGAATTGCTTGCCAGGAAATGTCATTTTCCCTCTGTTGTTACATTTCCCTTTGTGTTGTATCTTCAAGCACTATGCTTTTATTATGAATTGATTGACCATAGTTACTGTAGTGGGAGGCACCATTCATAATCAAGGTGGATTACATTTCAGAAATGTAAGCAGATATCTTAAAGCTGGAAATCTATTTTAATACAAATAATAATAAAATAAGAATTGATGTAGCCTAGACAGGGACGTTTACCATTTGGTACTGACAACACATTTAAATGTAAAGTTGAATATAATTTGAAAATATTTCATTTATTTAAATGTGGCTACATTTATGAAATATTTTATTTTTGTTGTATGATGTCAGCTTTTGACAACAGGCTTATAATAACACTATAATATAAATCAAGTGACTTTGTAAATGGATTATCTGTATTTTATATCTCATCAATAAAATCATTTGATCCCATAGTCTGTTTCAGAAGCAATACTTCAGTAATTTCAAATTTCTTCCACAATTATTAGTCTATATTTTTCCTTTCCTTTGAATCAATTTTGGCAACATGAATAATCCAAGGACATCTCTCCATTCATCAAGAATTCCAAAGTATTTTCATTAAATTACACATAATAAAACATGGGGTCTGTTGCCAGGACTAATATGTTACTGAACTTCTTTTCCCTCATAATCCTCATCATTAAAATAAGCATTAAAACAGTGCTGACTTTATAGTGTTCTTAGTAAAGACTAAAAAAGTTAAAACATGCAGAATTCTTAGAATAGCACAGTATGCACTCAATCTTTGTTATTATTATTGTTATTGCTATTATCTTCTATTACTTTTCCCAAGATACAAATACCTCTGTATTTATCACAGCACCTTTCTTATTATTATAGCTTTCTCTATTTATTGTTGCATCATTGATTTACATTTCCAAGGGTTTATTTACTTATTTATTTTCACCCTTAAGTAACCACCACCTTGCCAATCCTACTGTCCACTCTTTTTTTGTCATTTGTTTTAGCTGTGTCTATTAGAATGCTATCTCTTGTGAGGATCAGAAAATTGAACCCATGGTAACGTAAACAATAAAGTGGATTTAGTGGTTCAGTTATTGAAGTATATGGAGATAGGGCAGAGTCAGGAACTGTTTGATCAGGGCTTCAGCTCTGCATTTGTCTCTTGGTTGGCTCCCTACTTAGTCTGGCTTCCTTCATGATTGTGAGATGTTTATGATCAGC
>NW_017732022.1:90796-161909 GCF_001890085.2 Hipposideros armiger | reverse complement strand
TCTCTCTCTCTCTCTCTCTCTCTCTCTCTCTCTCTCTCTCTCTCTCTCTCTCAATTAAAGGAATCTGGTTCCATAATCAAAAGGTACATATTTGCCTGGGTTTGGAAAGTGGTTCTCTATATTCACTTCAAACGGCCAAGACTCCCAGTTTTAATACATTGTCCATGTTAAATGTACATATTAAATGTAAGGTTTACAACATCCCTAATACACTTCACTATTATTTTAGAAGGTTGTATGTAACATATGGGAATCTAAATTCTAATCTAAACAACTAAAAATCTGAACAGTCCAAGAAATAAATGGAGTTCCTTTTTCTAACCCCATGTACAGTATGCATCATCAAACTGGGACCGGTTCCTCCCCTCCAAATAAACAGATTGCCCAAAATTCTCTCATTCCTAGGAAAACTTATGAAAGAGCAGAACACAACTGGGTTCTTATTTTGTATCATGATCTACAATAGTTGTGAGGAGGAAAATCCTTTTAATGAATTCTATTTTGTGTGTGGGGAGGAAGTTTGCCATCAAACTTTGATCTCAGATAGAATTTAAGTGGTTTATTTGGGAAGAGAGTTCAATTAGCAAGATATAGAAATAAAGAAGTGAGAAAGAGGAAGGAGAAAAGTCAATAATTCATCAGTTAAACAAGAGAGACATTTTGGAAATGACAATCCTAGTTTTCTTTCCCATGTTTCTTATCTCTAATCATTATCATCTCGCTCTTCTATTTGCACCTCCAGGCTCACTCTATACTCTATCTCAGAAGGCTGAGATTTCCATCTAACCTCTATCAGATAATCCTCCTCATAAAACTCCTCCTCTGGGTCCTATTAAACACTCCATCTCCTGGTACCTTTAAGCCCAGGGTTGGTGAAGGCTCTCTGCTGTTCAGAGTACTGTAGCCTACATCATGGCTTTAACTAAACTCTGTAAATACAGTGAACCCTTGGATTGTGAGTAACTTGGTTTGTGAGTGTTCCGCAAGACAAGCAAACATTTCTATTAGGTTGGTGCCTAATACATTTTAACTTGGTAAATGAGCGATATCTTGCAATAATAGTAGTTTGCTTCCAGAACGAATTATGCTTGCACACCAAGGTATTACTGCATTTTATTTGTTACATTTTCCTCAATTACCCAGCCTGAGTGTGGCGTCTGTCTAAAGCATAATAATAAGATTCCTACATATCTTGAAATATAAGAAAGTAGGGAATGGAAAATAAATCTTGCACTCTCATTACTAGTGGTCACATGTATCTAAGACAGTGGTTGAAGGCATCTGATGCAAGGTAAATGGATTCATGATGCAGAAACCCCAGAATTAAATTTTCAAAAACCACACCTATTCCAGAAAATGTAAGATACACAACAATGAATGCTTTGGTAGGACCTGGAAAATAGATTTAAATCTCCACATAGATCAGACTGGTTAATTACCAAAGGAAAAGATACTGAGATACTAGAGGTGAAATCAATATCCATAGAAATGAAAAAATTAAGACAAAAGTAATGCTCTAACAATGAGCCAGATCCCCATGACCACTAGCAATGAGCACCCTACAGTTGCTACTTGAATAACTTTGTACATCAGACTTGCTCTATCTCTGAATGATTGCCAGTGAATTTCATCTTTATTATTTTCAAATACTTTTCACTTGAACATTCTTAAATCACAGGGCTCCTTCCTCAATCTGCAACTACATGGAAAAATGCATAAGGTCTAATATTTGATCATTCATTTAACCAAAAACAAGCTCTATACTTAATACTTACCTCCCACCCTCACCATTCCAGAGACACACTTAATAGTAGTAAACGTAACATCAGTTATAGAAGAATAGCATACCAGTTAGGACTCACCATTTTGTAACTCAAGTCAAGCTGGCTTAAACAATAAAGGACACATTTTAATTCACATAAACAAAACTCTAGTAGCAGATCTCAATTCAAGTTACTCATTATTCATTGGCTTAAACCATGTCATTATAAAACCAATTTCTCTTTCACTCTCTCTTCTGCCCTCACTGGCGTCCTTAATCCTCAAACCACATACTGCCTCTTATCTCGCACCAACACAAGCTTCAGGTTATCCCCTTGTGAACGATAATGGCTGCCATAGTTCCAGCCCTCACATATTAACACTTCATCATCCATGGAAATGGAGTCATGTTTTCCTCCCATACGAAGTCTTAGAATTCACTGCCCCTGCATATCCCTAAATGTGTCATGTCTCCCAACCTCATCCAACCACTATACCCAACAGATGGATTTAACAATAAAGCTAACAGAGATCGACCATGAACCAACCCATATAAATGAAAATATATGATAGTGTGAACTCTTCAAAGGAGAGTAGGGCACTACTGGTGAGAAAGAAGGGAACAGGTGCTGAGAAATTATATATTTCTCCTAAAAAGTACAAAATATGAGACTTTGTGAAGAGTTTGTAAGAGGGACAAATATAATTTTCCTTGCACCCTTCAAAATTCTCAGCTGGAGCCCCTGTGACAAAGGACCGATTAACAAGAGAAAAACATGTTTATTAACATGTATATCTCATAAATACATGGAAGAATCCCAGGAAATACATAAATCAAAGAGGTGGCTTAGTACTCCAGCTTATAATAGCATCTTCAACAAAGAACAATAAAATTGTAGAGAAATGACAGGACAGAGGAAAGTGATTTTAGGCTTCCAGGAGTGGCAAACTGTGGGAAGGTAAATGTAGAAAAGGAAACTACAGGAGTAAGTTTTCTTGGCAGATTCCCTTGGTGCCATCTCTGGGCTGATGGGAGTCTAGAGTGCACTTTAGTAGAGGAGAATTTATATCCTGCCTTTAGGCAAAAAAACAAAAAAAAAAGTGAGGGGGTGAGTAGAGAGATCTTTTCCTGCATTTACTGCTCTTATTTGCCTTCAGCTCAAAATAATTTTATGTCTAAGAGGCATATTTTAAGGTGACAAGTTTTAGTTTCCTTCAAGTTCTGAGTGGAGGAATGAGTCAGTTATAACCAGAGTAATCATTTAGCTATTGCCCAAACCAGAGTACTTTTGAGAGTGGAGGTAGATGCTATTAATAATTAGACTAGCAGAGCATCTGTAAATCAGAATAGCCCCAGACAAACTGGGAAACATGTTACCTTTAGAGCTCCAGGCCCTTATCTCCAACTGCTGCCATCTCTACTTTTATGTTTCAAAAGCACTTAGAATTAAATATGATTAAATCATCACATTCTCCCTAAACTTGGTCCCCTTCCAGTATCCTCTTTACCAGTGAATGACACCTTTGTCCAACTAGCAACACAACACAGACCTAGAAGAGTTATCCTTGATGCCACTTTCTTTCCTGTTATTCAATTCTTCACCCAGTCTATCAAATTTACTTTGCAAATATTTTAAATCATCCAAACTCCCCATCTACACTGTAAACTCCCTAGGTCACTGTGTTAGTCAGTTCAGGATGCTATAATAAAATACCAGAGATGGGGTGGCTTAAAGGAAAGACATTTATTTTTCACAGTTCAGGAGGCTGGAAAGTCCAAGATCAAGGCACCAGCAGATTCAGGTCAGGTGAGTGCTCTCTTCCTGGCCTGAAGGGGGCTGCCTTCTCAATATGTGCTCACCTGGCCTTTCCTCAGTGTGTGCGTGCTCCTGGACAAATGGGGGGCTCTGGGCTCTTCCTCTACCAATTCCATCATGGGAGCTCCATCTCATAACTTCATCTAAACATAATTACCTCCCAAAGACTCCACCTCCTAATACCATAACATTGGATTAGGGCTTCAACATATGAATTTCGGGGAGACACAAACATTCAGTTTGTAAGTCACTTTTTCATTAACTTTTAATGGAATTGGTGTAATAACCTTCTAAGTGATCTCTCAACCTTTATTTTGCCACCAATCCAATCTAGATTACTCTTTTCAAAACATAAATTAATCAAGTTAACTACTTGTTTGAAATTATTCAGTCAATTCTTATTGATCTTGGAGATCAAAATCTTTAACACTGTATACAATGCCTATCTTGAGGCATGATCTGGCCATGCCTGCCTTCATCACCTGCCTTCCTGTCCTGTCTCCGATCCTTAATTTCCATCTTTAGCTACATTTGTTTTGTTTATTTTATCAAACATGCTGTATTATAATAGTTTCCTAGGGCTGTCATAAAAGAATACCACAAGCTGGGTTGCTTAAAATAACAGAACAGAAATTTAATGTCATGCAGTTCTGGAGGCAAGAAGCCTGAAATCAAGGTGTCGATACAGACATCCTCCCTCTAAAACTTGCAGGGGAGACTCCTTCCTGGCTTCATCCTCATGTCCTGTGGTTGCCAGGAGCCTTGATGTTCCCTAGTTTGCAGCCTCAACTTTAATCTCTGCCTCCATGTTGCATAATATTCTCTCCTCATCTGTCTGTGTCTACGTGTCTCTTCTCAGCTTCTTAGAAGGGCACCAATTATACTGGATTAAGGGTCAATCCTATTCCAGTATGACCTCAAAACAATGAATTGTATCTGAAATAACCCAATTTCCAAATAATGTACTGAGAATTAAGACTTCAACATATCTTTTGGGGAAAGACAACTCAACCTATAACACATGCTATGTTTCCTTCAGCCAAGACTTTTGCACATGCTGTTCCCAACCACAAGAAAACAGGAAACATTCTTCCCTTCCTTGTTTGCTTAGTTGAATCTTATTTAGCCTGCAATCTCAACTGAAATGCCACTTCCTTGGGGAAGATTTCCCTGGCACAGACCATAAGTCAACTTCCTCTATTATATATTATGTACAATTATATACTCTCCATATACCACAAATCTTTTACTTATAAAAATTATCACATGCACACTTTACTTATTATTTACTCTTTATTTAAACTAGAACACACAGGCTTTCAGCTTTAGGTTGTCCTATGTATCATTCAAATAGTTTACTATGAATCTTATGTATTAGCTCTAAAAATGATCAGCTGCAACTCTTTTCAAACACTTTTATTTTTTGAACTAGTGTCAGCTGGCATGAGCAATCCAGCAAAATACTTTCATAGAAAAAGAGAGTGGAGAAACAAGGGGAAATATATTCTGGAGTAGCCGTTACAGGAATTGGAGCTGCCGGATAATCCTGATCAAGATGAGACCCTCTCAAAAGCACTGAGATTTCGTGGCACAGTGCATGGGGGAAAAGACACTGAGGAGCTTGGCTGGGACTGAGAAAGTCCTGGGCAAGAAGCTGGAGGAAAGGGGCTTTGACAAGACCTACGTGGTCCTTGGCCAGTTTCTGGTGCTAAAGACCGATGAAGTCCTCTTTCAGGAAGGGCTAAGGACACACGTAGCACCAATGCCAAGCAGTCCCAGGACTGCTTCGGATGCCTTTGAGAGTGGTGTGAGGCCTTCTTGTGATGCTGTCTGGGGAACCCAATCCCTAGCCTCAGCCTTGAGTCTCCAGAGTTTGCAGCCGAGGGGGTGGCTGCTCCGTCCTCTACAAAGGAAATGATTGCTGTCTTTTCACCTCTGAATGTCCTCCAGGGTCTTCAGGGAGCTCTCTCCCCTCACCATTTCAACTTTTTGGAATTAAATTTCAGTTTATATATTAAAAATACTTCACAATTATAGTTAATGTATGAATTTTTGCTTTTAGTCCATGGTTTTATTTTCTTGTGGGAATTACATTTTTGTAATTCCTGATAGCCACCCATGTTAAAGACAAAGCTCAGGGACACAAGGATGGCTCAACATACACAAATTGATCAACGCGATACACCACACAAACAAAACAAAGGACAAAAATCATATGATTGTATCAATAGATGCAGCAAAAGCATTTGACAAGATACAACATTCATTTATGATTAAAACACTTACTAAAATGGGTATAGAAGGAAAATACCTTAACATAATATAGGCCATATATGACAAAGCCTCAGCTAATATCATAATTAATGGTGAAAAACTGAAGCCTTTTGCTCTACATTCAGGAACACAACAGAGCTATCCCTTATCACCTCTGCTTTTCAACATAGTATTAGAAGTCCTATTCAGAGCAATCAGGCAAGAGAAGGGAATAAAAGGCATCCAAATAGGGAATGAAGACATTAAATTGTCACGTTTTGCAGACGACATGATGCTATATATAGAAAACCTTAAAGACTGCACCAAAAAGCTATTAGAAACAATGAAATAAACACAGTAAAGTTGCCAGCTATAAAATCAATGTACAAAAGTCCACTGCATTCCTATATACTAACAATGAAACCTCAGAAAAAGAAATTAAAAGAAAAACAAAACACAATTCCTTTTGCAATTGCAACAAAAAGAATAAAATACCTAGAAATAAACTTAACGAAGGATGTGAAAGACCTATACACTGAAAACTATGAAACATTTTTTAAAAGAAATTGAAGAAGACACAAAGAAATGGAAAGACATTCCGTGTTCATGGATTGGAAGACTCAACATAGTTAAAAAGGCTATATTAGCCAAAGCATTATTATACAGATTTAATGCAAGCCCCCTCAAATTCCCAATGGCATTGTTTAAAGAAATAGGACAAAAAATCATCAGGTTTGAATGGAACCACAAAAGACCCCGAATAGCCAAAGCAATCTAAGAAAAAAGAACAATGCTGGTGGCATCACACTCCCTGACTTCAGCTTGTACTACAGAGCAACAATAATCAAAGCAGTATGGTATTGGCAGAAAAACAGCCACACAGACCAATGGAATAGAATCAAGAACCCAGAAATAAACCCACATAAACATGGACAGATAATTTTTGACAAAGAAGGCAAAAACATACAATGGAGAAAAGATAGCCTCATCAATAAATGGTGCTGGGAGAATTGGAAAGCCACATGCAAAAGAATGAATTAGACTGGTATCTGTCACCGTGTACCAAAATTAATTCAAAATGGATCAAAGACCTAAACATAAGACCTGAAACAATAAACTGTATAGAAAAAAACAGGTACTAAACTTATGGGCCTTGGGTTCAAAGAGAATTTTATGAATTAGACCTCAAAGGCAAAGGAAGTAAAACCTAAA
This sequence comes from Hipposideros armiger, assembly GCF_001890085.2. Classification (NCBI taxonomy): domain Eukaryota; kingdom Metazoa; phylum Chordata; class Mammalia; order Chiroptera; family Hipposideridae; genus Hipposideros; species Hipposideros armiger. Next base: position 154,866 of record NW_017732022.1, on the reverse strand, counting down.
ATAAATGAATGGGACTATATCAAACTAAAAAGCTTCTGCACAGCAAAAGAAACCATCAACAAAATAAAGATGCAACTAACTGAATGGGAGAAGATTTTCACAAACAACGCCTCCAATAAGAGACTAATATCCAAAAATATAAGGAACTCATACAACTCAACAACAAAAAAGCAAACAATCCAATTAAAAAATGGGCAGAGGACCTGAATAGACATTTCCCCAAAGAGGTCATACAGATGGCCAATAAACATGAAAAAATGTTCAACATCACTAATCATCAGAGAAATGCAAACAAAAGCTACAATGAGCTATCACCTCACACCAGTTAGAATGGCTATCATCAACAAGAGAAATAATAACAAGTGTTGGAGAGGCTGTGGAGAAAAAGGAACCCTCATACACTTTTGGTGGGAATGCAGATTGGTGCAGCCTCTATGGAAGACAGTGTGGAGATTCCTCAAAAAATTAAAAACAGAATTACCATATGACCCAGTAACCTCTATCTTGGGTATCTATCCAAAAAATCTGAAAACATTTATCCGTAAAGATATATGTGCTCCAATGTTCACTGCAGCTTTACATACAGTGGCCAAGACATAGAAACAACCCAAGTGTCCTTTGATAAATGATTGGATAAAGAAGGTATGGTATATATACACAATGAAATACTATTCTGCCATAAGAAAAGATGAAATAGTGCCATTTGCGACAACATGGATGGATCTTGAGATTATTATGCTAAGTGAAATAAGTCAGACAGAAAAAGTAGAAAACCATATGATTTCACTGACATGTGGTATATAGAACTGAAAACAACAAAAGAATAAGAAAAACAAATGAAGAAACAAAAACCCATAGACACAGACAATAGTTTAGAGGTTACCAGAGGGTAAGGGGGTAGTGAGGGTGGTAGAAGAGGGTAAAGGGGATCACATATATGGTGATGGAACGAGAACTGACTCTGGGTGGTGAACACACAATGTGATATATAGATGAAATATTACACAATTGTAAACCTTAAATCTATGTAATTTTGCTAACAATTTTCACCCCAATAAACTTTAATTTAAAAAAAAAAATCTTTGGCTGTTTTTCTAAGTGCTATATACACTAGGCCTACTCCAAGCAGATATGAGAGAGAGAGAGAGAGAGAGAGAGGTCTTTTCTGCAGATGCACTCTGGATCTCTGGATTATTTTTTCCAAAGCTTGGCCTGAAAGTAAAAGGGACATTTCAAGTAGGAGTTCAGCCTATAGGAAATGGAGTAGGTGATGAAAGTCCATACATTATGAAAGGTCTATAGTACCTTGCACAGAAGGTTAGAAAAGCATCTGTTTGGGTCCTTTGGTAGAGGAGGGTTTTCCCTTTATGATAGTTTCAGCTTCTCTTTGATTTGTAGAATAAAAATGGAGCAATTCATGTGAATATTAGATTCTATCACCCAAGGGACTTATTTACTTCATGACCATTTGAAAGATTTAAATATTTTTTTCAATTACAGTTGACATATAATATTATTTTAGTTTCAGCTGTAACCATAGTAATTAGACATTTATATAACTTATGAAGTGATAACCCTGACTAGTCTAGTACCCTCCTAGCACTATACATAATTACAATATTAGTGACTATATTCTCTATGCTTTACTTTACAACCCCATGATAGTTTTTAGAAGCTCCAGTCACACAATTCATTGGTGTGTGGTGCTTATGTGGTTGTTTCATAACTGGCAATTTGTACTTCTTAATCCTTTCAGCTTTTTCACCCAGCTCCCCAAGTGCCCTACCATCTGCTTACCATCAATTTGTTCTTTGTATCTGGGAGTCTGTTTATGTTTTGTTTGTTCATTTTTTGTGTGTTTTATATTCCACACATAAGTGAGATCATATGGTATTTGTCTTTCACTGTCTGACTTATTTCACTTAGCATAATACCTTCTAGGTTCATCCATCTTGTCACAAACAGCAAAAATTCATTCTTTTTTATGGCTGAGTAATATTCCATTATATATATGTACCACTTCTTCTTTATCCATTTGTCTATTGATGGACACTTAAGTTATTTCCATGTCTTGGCTATTACACATAATGCTGCAATGAACATAGGGTTCATATATCTTTTCAAATTAATGTTTTGGATTTCTTCAGATAAATACCCTGAAGTGGAATTGCTGGGTCATATAGTAGTTCTATTTATAATTTTTTAAGGAACCACCAAACCAGTTTCCATAGTGGCTGCACCAATTTACAGTCCCACCAAGAGTGCACAAAGTTTCCCTTTTCTCCACATCCTCACCAACATTTGTTTGTTGATTTATTGATGACAGCTATTCTGACAGGTATAAGGTGATATTTTATTGAGATTTTTATTTGAATTTTCTGATGATTAGTGGTCATGAGCATCTTTTCATACATATGTCTATTAGGATCTGTATGTCCTCTTTGGAAAAATGTCTCTTCAGGTCCTCTGCCCATTTTTTAATCTCATTGTTTTTGTTTGTTGGTGTTAAGTTGTATGAGTTCCTTATATATTTTGGGAATTAACCCTTTATTGGATATAGCATTTGTAAATATCTTCTCTCATTCAGTAGGATGTCTTTTTGTTTTGTTGATGGTTTCCTTCACTTTGCAAAACCAACAACAATTAGAAAGAGAAATTAAGCATAACAATCTCATTTACAATTGCATCAAAAAGAATAAAATGCCTAGGAATAAATGTAACCAAGGTGGTAAAAGACCTGTACTTGGAAAACTGTAAGACACTGAAGAAAGAAGCTGAAGAAGACACAAATAAATGGAAGAATATACTGTGCTCATACCAAGAATTAACATCATTAAAATGTCTATACTATCCAAAACAATCTACAGATTCAATGCAACCCCTATCAAAATATCAGTGGAATATCTCACAGAACCAGAACAAATAATTCTAAAATGTATATGGAACCACAAAAGACCCTGTAAAGCCAAAGCAATCTTGAGAAAAAATAAAGTTGGAGGCATCACACTACCTGATATCAAATTATACTATAAAGTCTATAGTAATCAAAACAGCATGGTACTGGAAAAAAAAAAGACACATAGATCAATGGAATAGAATAGAAAGCCCAGAAATAAACGCACATCTGTATGGTCAATTAATCTATGACAAAGAGGCAAGAAGGTACAGGCAATGTGTTCAATAAATGGTGTTGGGAAAACTGGACCGATATGTTCAAAAGAACAAAACTGGATCACTTTCTTATACCATACATAAGAATAAACTTAAAGTGGATTAAATGTAAGACCCAAAACCATAAAACTCCTACAAGAAAACATAAGTGGCAAATTCTTTGACATTACTCTTAGTAATATATTTTTTTGAATATGTCTCCTTAGGCAAGGGAAACAAAGGAAAAAAATAAATAAATGGGACTAAAATCATCAAACTAAAATGATTTTTTGAGCCAATAGTATACCTGTGGATACTCCACAGGAAGCCACAAAGCCCTTGAGAACATAAGATATACATACTTATATGCAAAAGCTCATAACCATACTAAAACTAAGGGAGCTAGAACTACTGTATGCCAGCACTGGCATAAGTTGTAGCACATATTAGGTGCTCAATAAACAATAAGTGAATGAATGGATGCTAGAACTTTGCCTTCTATGTCTGACTCATATCTTCACAACATGGGAGTTTTTGAGGACATTGTTTTTATGATATCATAAGTGCGTAAGACAAAACAGCTTTCCCAACGTGTTCCTCATATGCACTACTCATGGGGGGAAGAAAAATTTTGTTCATTTCACTTATCTATCTTAAATTAGCATTTTGCTCTTTAAAATCAGGACAAAAATAGTTAGAGCTAAGAAATCATAATCCCATCTTAGGTAACAATCAATCCCCTAAATGAATGACATTGTGGGGAAAAATTATATATATAATTTTATGTATTATATATTATATATTATATATTAATTATATTACATTTTATTAAATATATATATTTTTTAAGACATGAAATGCCTTTATAAGTGTCCTGACCAAATAAAAGTAGTTTCTTACTGTCAGTAATGACCCCGGCATCCCTGATGTGTAACTTACATTTAACTGGCAACATTCTGGGTTACTCATATTAACTGCAATAGTCTGAACAGCTTGAACTTCAATAAAATGTGCATTAAGTGACTGAGTTAATTTAACCTCATTAATCCTCAACCCAGTAGAACCATCTGAAGCCTTCCAAGCAGCCTGTGCTTCATCGACAACATAAATATGCCCCTGTAGGAGATCAACACCCAGAATGCGCTGAGCTCTAGCTCCCAAGTTGTCACTGAGGGGTAAATGGCTGCACAATTGCCAAGACTAGGCTCCAATTGCATTATATGATTCACTTATTTTATTATTCTTGTTAACGGTGAGATGAGTTCTATAAAAATAAATATCTCTTTGAACTTTTTCTTGGAACCACTTCTCTTCACTAAATGCTCTAATTCATCAAAGAGCAAGGTTCTTATTCAAGATGTTTTTTTGCCCCATAACTTAAGGAACGTATTTATGGCAAATAAAAAACTGTGCTCAATTACAAGGAAACTTTAACACATCTGCCTCCTACATCTTCCTCCATTTAGGATTAATTACAGAAGCAGTCATAGCAGTTAATTCTCCGAATTTTAGTCATAAAGGGCTGAAGTTTCAAAGTACTAAAGGTTATCAACACAAGTAGTTAGTCATATGTTTGCTGCTATGAACAAGACATTTTAATCTTATGTCATAGTGTGGGACTTTTATGAACCTTGATCTTGACCAACTAGAAAATGAGTCTAAATTAAGGTATGTGATTTGTACTGCCTCCCTCTTTCCTATATTTAATGACGTTGAAAACACCTTTTATTTTGGAGAACCCTTTGTTCATTTTTTGTTCACATTACTTTTAAGCCAAGAAAATTAGTACCATGCCTGACATGCTTTCATTCCTTATTAAGAGACAGTGACCTCTAGGAAAAGAGCATCTGAATCCAAGACACTGGATTTGGTCTAGTTTTATGAATCCACATTTGTGGGTAGACTATATAATTGTCCATTGTTCAGCTTATGGGCATATATTGCCCACCATTTCAGTAAGTTTTTGTAATGATCAAATCATATAGTTTGTTCAAAGACGTTTATATACTATAATGTCTACACAAATACAGCTATTCTTGTATCTTCATAATTACAAGTTGGCGATAATAAAACCTGTATCAAAAGGTTGGTAAAACAGAACTCACAGATTATATTCATTGTCAGCACTCCACAGAATCTCTAAAAGGCTCCTGAATTTTAAAACTAATGTTGTATCTTCATTACTGTCAATTGATGATTGTCGGTGTCGAGTCAATGCCAACAGGAATCCCCAATTTGGGATGCGGTGAAGAAGGAAACTTTATTCAGTGCAAACAGCTCAGTGGTGATACAGCATGGCTGTAGTGTTACAGCTCAATTATGAAACAGCACAGCTGTGGAACGGCCCTCAGGTAAGGCCCTTCTCTGGCTAGGCAGCTTTGCTCCAGTGTGCTCCACTTGCTCTGTTTTGCTCTGCTCTGGTCTGGCAAAATGTTTTTCGTGTTTCAGCTATAGCCAGGGAAGCAGTCTTCAGTAGAAAAGGAAAGCATACTCACCAAGCCAGAGGGGAGCTGACTTATGTAGAGAGGAGTCCCTGCCCTTGATCTTGACATGTCTGTCCTCATGCCAATGAGGAGTCCAAATCCTCATAGTCTAATTGATCCAAAGAGCACTGTCTTGATTGATTGGAGTGGGGCCACTCTGACTGGTCAATAAAGATCCTAATGGGGGTGGAGGAATATAGCTGCACAGCTCTGTTTGGATGGAGAAATCTCGACCCTATTGGTTGAAATACGACTCCAGGAACTCTTTTATAAGAGTTAGTTCAGCAGGCAGGAACAGAATGCCAGCAGGCAGTTCAGTGCGGGCTTCTCCCTAAAGTGCAGCTTGCTTGAGAGGCCCCTGTTTAGAAACAGCTGCTAGGCTCTGTTTTTTCATTTGAGCCCTGTTAGCCACCATGGGCCCTTCTTAGTAGGCATCTTCTTTCTTGGGGCTGACATTACCAAGAAATATAACAATATAGCAGAAATTATATAAGGAAAAACATCTCTATGTTGAAAAGGAATCATCCTTCCATTATTAATCAATTGATTTAAAATATAAGCAAAATTGTTATTGGCCTGATATAAACTTTATAAAAAAATTTAGTCAAAATAGAATCTAAATTCTTAAACAGCTGAGTGGTCCAACACTTCTCAAAGTCAAATAGTAAATATTTCCACTTGATAAACATGTTTTCTTTAGTCAAATGGCTTCATTAAGTTTCTTTGCTACATTAGTTATAGAAATGGATTAGTTATTTTCTGACTTCATTTGATATATACAGGTAAAAATAAAAGCAAAACCACTACATTATTATTCTACCACCTATGTTAAAGTGACAATTTCCAGAGTATTATATTTGTGGTTTTTCCTGATTATTTAAAAATCGATTAGTATATAATATCAAAAAGTTGGTGAATTTGTCCTCAATTTCCATCAGTTATAGAAAATAAAATGGCAAAAACAGCTTCATAGGGTTATGACTCCATAAAGCAACCAAGTGACTCAAACTTTAGAGAAGGCAATATAGAAAGAGAAATATTCCTAAGAGAGCAAAACACATTTTTGTAGCTGTAATGAAATATAAATTAAAACACCTTCCTGCTTGGCTAGTTCCAATATTTTTCTTACCAGGTAAACTCTCTACTGGCAAGCAGTTTAAACAGTTATTTCATTTAGAACTGCCAGTTCAGAAATATGATAGTCCTCAAGTAAAACACACTTTTAAAAATATGTCATGCCAGCACAGTTTTGTTATAGTCTTAGAAGACAGATTTTAAATTACTATTTAACAGAGTACAATTTTACCCCAAGAAACAATTTATGAAAATGACATAAATCAGATGTGATAAAATCAGTAATAAATATTGTGAATGAAAGATTTTAGAGAAGATAAGCTATCTTTAGAGAAGTCAGAACAATTTACATTTCCAAACTACAGTGCTTATCATACTTTAAATTACGTCCAAGATGTTGAAAAATATAAATATATGCACATCTCTGGTATTGCAGCCAAACTATATCTCTTGATCACTGCTTACCTTTACATATATGTGTGCATGCTTTTATAGAAGGCTGTTTCTCTTTTTAGGTATCTTTTTGTAATATATTTATAAATTAAAAAAAAATTACAACATATTCTTGAAACTATCCTAAATGCAACATACCAGCTATTTTCAATTTCTGGCCTTTGCTATTTACAGAAAATAAATTGCTCTTTCTGGATAACAATTTTTTTAAAGTACAATATTATGTCATGGTAATTTCCTGATGAAATAGAAAAGTGAAAATAGCCAGTCAGGACATTTCAAGGTACCCCATCACTACCTTTAATATGTTCCCCACATCTGTTTTATTGTTTTAATGTTTTTTCATCCAGACTCAGTGTAATTATTAAATGAACATATATTCCACATCATACTATGGTATTCCTAACATCTGTTCCAAGCTCACTTCAGAATTGGAGCCCAGTTTTCCATATAAACAGTCTGTCTTGGCTCATGCTGCAGTCTTTCCTGAAATTTCTCAAAGGTTCACAAAACACAAACTAGCAGCATCTGGCTTCAGTGTGTCCCGTACCTCTTGCTGAGCAGCCCTAAACCTGACACTATCCATAGCTGGTCTAGGTTCACAGCTGAATCTCTTGAGGCACTTTAAGCCCAGCACAGGTGGCAGCCATCTGTGGATTGCTTGGCTCGTGCCAGGTGGCCCTGGGCAAGGCACAGCCTGCAGCTGAACTTGGCTTGCAGTGCAGCCCCTCCCAGGAGACCCTGAAAACAAGCATGCTGGAGTCCAGCTTTGGACTGAGTCACAGCATCACCCAGAACCTTCCAAAGGACACACCTAAAGGGCAGACTGGGCAGGCACCACTGATCTGCTAAAGTGAATCCTGCTCTGTAGGGTCAGCCCCTGCACAACAGTTCCTCTACTATAGTCATGGCCAGTCCTCACAACCAATCAGCCCAAGGATCAACACCTCCCAGTGATGTGTAAACAGCAACCAAAGCTCAACTACAACAGCAGGACATACACATTCCACACAAGGGACACACCAGGAGCACCAGTTCTGGTGACCAGGGAGACTGCGCTACTGGGCCCCACTGGGCACATACTACATAAGGCCACTCTACTAAGACTGGGAGACATAGCAGCCCTATTTAATACATAGAAACAAACCCAGGGAGGCAGCTGAAATGGAGAGACCAAGAAACATGTACCAAATGAAAGAACAGAACAAAGCTCCAGAAAAAAGCACTAAACAAAATGGAGGCAAGCAATCTACCAGATACAGAGTACAAAACACCGATTATAAGGATGCTCAATGATCTCAGGGAAGAACTTCAACAAAGAGACAGAAAACATAAAAATAGAGATAGAAAACATAAAAAAAAACAGTCAGAAATAAAGACTACAATAACTGAAAAGAATACATTAGATGAAGCAGATAATTGAATCTGTAATTTAGAAGTAGCAGAAAACATCCAAACAGAACAAAAAGAAAAAATAAATTTAAAAAATGAGGGGAGTTTAAGGGGCCTCTGGGACAACACCAAGGATAACAACATTTGCATCATATGGGTACCAGAAGGACAAGAGAGAAAGCAAGGAATTGAAAACCTATTTGAAGAAATAATGACAGAAAACATCCATAACCTGGCAAAGGAAACAAATATACAAGCCCAGGAAATGCGGAGAGTCCCTAACAAGATAAAACAAAGAGGCCCACACCAAGACACATTATAATTAACATGGCAAAGGTTAAAGACTAAAAAATAATCCTAAAAGCAGCAAGAGAAAGGCAACTAGTTACTTATAAAGAAGTTCCCATAAGACTGTACCTGATTTCTCAACAGAAACTTTGCAGGCCAGAAGGGATTGGCAGGAAATATTCAGAGTGATGAAAAGCAAGGATCTACAACCAAGATTACTCGGCCCAGCAAAGCTATCATTTAGAATTGAAGGACAGATAAAGAGCTTCCCACACAAGAAAAAGCTAAAAGAGTTCATCACCACCAAACCAGTATTACAAGAAATCTTAGAGGGACTTCTTTAAGACGAAAAAATATATATATATTTTTTATATTTTATATATATATATATTTATATAAATATAAATATATATATATATATATATATATGATAAAATCGCAATAACTACATATATATCAACAATTACTTTCAATGTAAATAGATTAAATGCTCCAATCAAAAGACAGAATCAAACCATGCCTGAAGCATTTTCTATGTCAAAACTCTTAGTCACTTGACCCAATAAATTCCCTGGGTTGCTTATGGCAGTCTTAAATGGATACCCTGTTACTTGTTAATAAAAGTATCCTGATATAACAAAACAAAACAAAAAAAGACAGGATGGCTAAATGGATAAGAAATCAAGACTCTTACATATGCTGCTTACAAGAGACTCACTTCAGATTAAAAGACACACACAGATTTAATGTAAAGGGATGGGAATAGATGTTTCATGAAAATGGGGGGAAAAGCTGGGTAGCATTACATACACCAGACAGAATAGACTTTATAACAAAGGCTGTAAGAAGAGACAATGATGAACCCCACTTCAGGGTATTTATCTGAAGAAACCCAAAACGCTATTTCGAGGAACATGTGCATCCATATGTTCACTGCACTATTGTTTACAATGGCCAAGATGTGGAGGCAGCCTGGGTGTCCAACAATGGATGAATGAATAAAGAAGAGGTAGTCCATATATACAATGGACTATTGCTCAGTCAGAAAAATGAATGGGTTCTTGCCATCTGCAGCAGTATGATTGAACCTGAGGGGTATTTTGCTGAGCGGAGTATGTCAGACAAAGAAAGACACACGCAATATGATTTTGCTTATATGTGGAATCTAAAGAATAAAATGAACAAACAAAACAGACACAAACTCATAAATATGGTTGCCTGATGGGAGCGGGTTTGGGCGTAGTTTAAAAAGGTGAAGACATTAAGAAGTACAAATTGGTAGTTACAAAATAGTCATGGGGATGTAAAGTATAGGGAATACAGTCAATAATATGGTAATAACTGTATACATTGCCACGTGGTTACTAGACTAGACAGAGAGATCACTTCTTATATTATATAAATGTCTAATCACTATGCTGTACCCCTGAAACTATTATAAAATAATATTGAATGTCAACCATAATTGAAAAATTTAAAAAGGGGGAAAAAGGTGAAGGTGAATAAGAGGTCCAAATTTCTGGATGTAAAACATTATGGTGTCAGATGGTTGCTGGACTTATCATGGTGAACACTTCTTTAAGTATAAAACTGTTGAATAACTATGGTGTATAGCTGAAACTAAAATAATATTGTATGTTAGCCATATTCTAATAAAAATCTTAAAAAAAAAAAAAGGAAAGGGATTCAGAGAAATTCCAGGCTGGGCAATGAAAACACTTCCACGTGCTACCATGCCAAGCCCAACTCCACAAGGACAGAAGCTCCTTTGTTCAGGACCTTTTTCTATGAACGTCTTCATCTGGCTGTTGATTTGTATTCTTTTATATCCTTTCTAATAAACCAGTAATCTAGTGAGAAAAAGAAAAATGGGTGCCCAGTATGTTCAAGACTTTTTACAAAATAGCTACTTCTCTGGAGTTTATTTATAATGAAACAAAAATAATCCTTCTAATCTCTCAGGTATGATTGCCACCGTAAATGTTTCAGACACTAAGGTACCAGTAAAGTATTAAAAGTCATAGATCCTATTAAAACTTTATGTTATCTCCATACCATTGCTTATTTCTTACCAAGGAATTATTCAAAATAAGCAATAGAACAAAGTGTGATTACACAGCAAAATTGCATTATATCATATTTATGGTCACATGGATTGGTTAGGCAAGGAAAAGAGATCCACTTAATTTATTTCAACTTAAGGGAGTTTGTTGTAATGATACAGGAACTGGACCAGAATTGGCTCTAACGACTGACTAACCTCTCTTCAACAAAAGCGAAATCAGCTTTTTTAGGATCACTGTTGTCTCCCCTTACCTAATCATTTATCTCTGCTACATGGTTTCTTCTGTTTATCGAGTTTTTACTCCCTTATATCTTCAGTTTGTACATGACTTCAATGACCTAACAGGATCCTTCTTCCAGCTGCTATGCTTATTGCTAATGAACTCTGTGTTTTCCAGTTCACATTCCCAAGAGTGAGAATCTCATTGACCTAGTTCACCTGTTTATAGCAGAACAATTCACAGGCTGCTGTTAAGCCAATCTATTGGCTGTTATTTTCTTACTATCAATTCTCATTCTTACTCCAGTTAACTGTAGCCAGAAGATAAGAGCTTCAGGTAAAAAAAAAAAAAAAAAAAGGCCACTGAAGTAGAAGGGACTGTGTGAAATGTGTTTTAGCTAGGATAATTGTCTATGTGAGCAAGTATTAACTAACTTCTTTATTGTGCCATATATAAACACATTTACTTTGAGTGACAATTTTAATAAGGTATGCCATGACAAACCTTGTCTAGGAATGAAGTTAAGTGAGTTTTTGTAATACCAATTCAAATATTGCAAAACTGACTGCGAAATCAATTGAATTTGGATTTGTGAGAATCAGGCTAACTTAGTATAAGTTTTCCAAACTTTTTTAAGGAAAAGGAGGGACTATTTCTCCAATGACACTTGCATAATATTTCTACCTGGAATTAAATTTGTAGTGTTATCTAGATAGTGGTGCAGCAATTAAAGCTAAGAACTCAGAAGACTCTCTCTTGATACATTTACAGCTGTTTAAATAGAAGTCAAGATTTACTGAGTTTAGTGAGCAATTTTAGTGTCTTTATGTAGTTTTATGCCACTTAAGATGATCTGACTATCATATTTTCATGAAGTATCTCAGATCTAATCTACCTGACTAACAAGAACAGGTGCACTCAATATTCTAATGAATGTAATTTCACAATTTTCAACATAAAGTACACAGTTTCCACTTTTTAGTTGAATATTAAAGTGGAATCCTCATCAGTCATAAACATACCCAAACATACTTAATGTTAAGTTGAAACATGCTTTCACACAGATTACTTCATATGTCATGTATAACAGCATGTATTTTGGAAAGGAGGAAATGAGGACTTGAAATAATTCAATAACATAGCTTGTAAAGGGCAGAGCCAGGACTCAAATCTATGAAACCACTTGTGAACGACTTCCATGGTACTTCTCTACTAGACAGGCATGCTTTTATTGATGGAGGAGGCAAAATGAAGAGGGCAAAGCACATGAAAGTCTAAAATCCAAAGGATCTGGGGCTGAGATCATGAGGATAACATCAAGACTCAGGAACGAGAAGGCAATTAAAAGCTCATACTGAAGTGATTGATCATAATTTATTTTGGGTATTGTCTCTTTATCTTGGACATAAAACCAAATTCATTTTAATTTTACTTACGAACTTCAAAATATTGGGGCTAGATTCTTCAACACTATGGAAAAGAATTCTGAGGTCACATTTAAGCCCAACCAAAAAGAATGCAATTGTGGATGAGGAATATACGCCATGGGTTCAGGAGTTGAGACTAAAAGTGTGGGTGCTGCATAATTGCCAACCCTGACTTGCACTTTCCATTGTCCGGTTGGAATATATGCATAACTCTCCTGCCATGGAATCCTGCCTAGTGAGTAAGACTTGGAGTTATAGGGATCCAAAGAGACCAATTCATAAATCACTGGCAAATGTTTAGACATGTCTGCAGGTGGTGCAGTAGCCCCTCCATGTCATGCACTTGGTCAGAGAATCATCATGAAAAAAGTTATTGAAGGTATCATGATGTCAAATCTTTTATTCAACTCTGTAGGCACAGTGTTTCTAGTATTGAATACTGCCATGAAGACATGCTATCAATTCTTTGGGAAATTGATTCACCATAAACACTACCATTTCTCTATCTTTGCTGAGGATGGAGCTAGTAGAGGAAGATCTGGATGGGAAGGTAGGAGACACTGGCAGTTCAGAAATATATTCCAGATGTTTCCAACAGGCTTAAATTTTAACATACACTTTTGCATCTTCTTAAACACACTCCCCCAACACTTCAAAAAGAACATTCCCAGAGAAGCAAAGGAAGAAAAGATTGGACCTTGGTCACCAGTCCGTTGCTCAACCATAAACCCGCAAATAGGAGATTGGAATCTCCTGGATAATTTCACAGTTTTCTCTAGATTCCTGGGATTCCAAACCAAAGGGATAATGCACGGATAGCAAATCCCTTTGTTGTTCACTCTCAGCCCTCAATGTTTCATCCCTCTCAGGAGCTCAAGTCTTCAATAAATTAAAAAGTAACTCTTTTGCACAAAAATCTAGAGACATCCCTTTTCAAACTGTAGAATTCTGTCAGTGCTCATATCTAATGATTTTTTACTCATCCATAATATAATCATTTACCAGTCGCCTTCATTCATTTCATCAAAAATAGCACAATTATAATAAGCTCTCACAATATTAAGGCAATAAGTTTTGCAAAATATTATTCACGTTTACTAGTTTGCTATTAAACAAATCCATAAATGATTAAAATTAAATACACTTGTCAAAGTAAGAGATAAATTAGAGACTCAGTGACAAATTTTATTAGTTATTCCTTCTACTCATTGTAGTGTAACATTTCTATATCTACCAAGAGTTTTATGGATATGGCTATGAAATCAGATTCTATAATGTAAAATATTTTATTGCCCTCTGTAGAATTTATTATTACCTATAATTCAAAGAACTATGAAATCAAATTATAAAATACTATGTATGGTGTTATTCTTTAATATTAAAGTAAATAAATTTACACATATTTTATATGTGTAAAACTTCTGGAAGGATAGGTTCCACACTACAAATAATCATCCATATTGTTGGAATTTTTATAAGAATGCATTGATTTCATTATAAGGAGTAAATAAAAAGGAATCTTGGTCATCTGTATACTTCGAAATATATCACAAGTAATCTCCCTTCTCCATAGCCTATTTCATGAAAATATTTTAAACTAGTAACACGTTCTTATGAAATTTCTACATATAAAGTGTAATTTTTTAAGATATTTTCTGACCTAATATACACAAAAATCACATCTTCCTCAGGAAGAGTTTGCATATAAACACAATTTGGTTTTTGTTTTTTCAAATACAAAGATTAAATATGTATTAATCCTTAACATGATTAATAAAATATGATATTTAGAAGAACATAATGTTAGAATAACATATATTTTCAAAATGAAGCTAACCTAATAAACTGCTAGAGAAAAATTTAGTAATTTACCCAATGTCTTATTGTTTGTGGCAATCTTTGACTTGCAATCCTATATTTTTCAGACAGAGTAGGTTACGTGTTATGATTTGAAGCATTCACATATTCTACACAAGCAGAATAATAATATGCCTACTTTGAAAATATCATAACTCTTCAAATACCATGTAGAGGTCCATTATCTTACATTAACAACGTGCTAGCCACAATATATTAAACTGGTAAATTATGATTCAGAGTGTACTGTTTATGAGCAAGGACACAAAAGAATGATAGAAAATATCCAGAACATGGACTCCTGAGTTATAAGATAGAGAAGAAGCTTTTCAGGCAAAGGTTCTGGGCTTCAAGTATAAGTCAAGGCATGCTATCCTTGAGGATGAAAAGGGGACTTTGTAATAAATCAGTGCCAAGAGAACCTCACAAGATGATCTGATCATGGGTTCCCAGGGCAGATCACCCTAGGAATGACCATGGGCAAGTCATGGTGGTGATAAAGTCAAATATCTCTCCCAGAAAGTAGCAAAAGAGGGAAAACAAAGCCAGGAGAAGAGGGAAGGCAGGAACGAAGGAAGGGAGGGAAGGGAAGAGAGGAGAATGGAGGGGAGAAGGCAGAAAGAAAGAAATGCAGGAATTAGGAGACAGGACAAGGAAGCTCAGAGGTGAGTTAGAGACCTTCCAGAAACCCTACTGTGGTATTCATTCGTGTGTGTGTGTATGTGTGTGTGTGTGTGTGTGTGTGTGTGTATTGTATACCTTAAACTTATACAATGTGTCAGTTATATCACAATAAGGCTGTGTGTGTGTGTTAGGGGGTGTGGGGGAATAGGGGATAGCATTTCTAGAAAGAAATAGAACAGATAAAGTGGAAGAAAGGAAATTATTGTAAACAAAAATAAAAGAAGATTCTCTAAAATGGAAGGAAATTAGTCCCCTTTAAATAGTACCAGCAAAATGGATGTAAGAAGATCTACAACAAGGCACATCCTAGGACAATTTCAGAACAGGAGAAAGAGATGATCCTGAAAGGATTAGGCCATATAAAGGGAATCAGAAATAACAACATTGTCAGTCTTCCTAAAAGCCACACCATCATGAAGGCTAAAAGGCAGTGGAATATTACCTCTTTATTTTTAAGGCCAAATTACTTATTACCTAAATGTGTATTTCTATCCAAATTATTAATCAAAAACATTTTGAGACATTCAGAATGTCAAAATTTTACTGCATACTTTCAATATCATGAAGCTATTAGAGGCAATACAGCAAGGAAGAGTGGGCATGGACTCAGATTTATGTTTATCAGAGAAAAACAAAATTGGAGCAGATGTATTAACTGATAAGATTGACTTGGTGAAAAGTATTGAAAGGCATTTTACTGAGCTCTTGGAGAAGATAAGAGAACCAAGATGTCATAGTTTCAAAAAAAACTAAGCAAATAAAAGAAATAAAAGAAAGAAGAAAAGAAAATGAAGTAATTATCAAAGCAGAAAACAATGTAATGATTCTTAGCTAAAAAATAAAATGTACAAGAACAAACATGTAAACAAGTCCTACTACTTGTTTGGCAGTTAGCCTTTTTTACATAATCATACTAAAGGAAAGAGTAACTATGAATTCAAAAAAAATTTAATATCACCATACACAGTTAAGGAAGCAGTAAAGAGGAATATAAGAGACGTAAAATCTACAATTACTACAGGAGGAAGTCAACAGATAATGTTCAAAAATGACAAAGCTAAAGACTGCATTAATTGCTTGGATATATGGAGATAAATGCCAGAAAAAACAACCAAAACACCAGAAGATGTTGGGAAGGTGGCAAGCATAACCATTTTTAATTACATTTAGCATTATTTGACATTGTAAGTTATGATTAAATATTTAACTAAAAGATATTTTTAAAAGTATAAATGCAGCACCCCTACAAAAAAACTTACCACGGCCTGAATGAATGTGATAAGCTCATAGTATATGAACAACTCTCCACAATTTATATATATTTTTTAAAACTCTCTAACATCTCTTGAGAATTGTGATGACAGATATAGCCCTGAAGGCCTTTGAGAATTTGTGAAAATACAGACTAAAATAAAATTCAGAAAACTCTTTAATATATTCCCTTTAATGAGTTCCTATGCTATAACTAATTCTGTCATTTGAGACTCCCAGACTGTCTTGATGCTTAGAATTTTTTGTATTGCAAAAAAGTGGAGATACCGAGAAGTCTCAGGTGTATTGAAGCCCAAAGTTTCATTTTACATTGCTTCTTGGCCCCTTTAATTCAATTCCATGACTCAAAATGCCTCAAGATTTGATCTGTATGTTGTCCAAATACTGTTGGTAGCCTAGTGAAAGATTTAATATTGTTTATTGCCAAATATGTCTCCAAAATTTTAATCCCCTTATCTCTCCATTACTCATTTGTAAAGTAGGCTAATGCAATAATGAAGTCTGAGTGAGTCAATGCAGAAGCAATTCTAAATAATAGGAAGGAAAGTTGTCAGTTGTTGAAGTCTTAGCAGAATATCTTAAACTACGTTTCCAAACTTTTAAGGATGTAAAACTTAAAACTGTTTGGTTGTAGGTTTGTTGGGGGTGGGGGGAGTTGTTTATTTGTTTGTTTAAGGCTTATAAATCAGGTTCTTGTAAGGGAATTTACTTACTGTGTCTAATTTGTTAGAGCTTAAATTTTACTTTTAAAGGAATTAGAAGAGAGAACTAGTAATTAAAGGAACTAAGATCCTAGTCCCAGTTCTATCATTTATTCAATATATTCAACAAATACTTAATGAACAACTCAGAGCCTTGTCTTGACTTATCATAGATGTATTAAGTGGACAGCGTACAAGATTCACTCCCTAGGAAATGAGATCAAATTATCTACCATATCAGTTTATAGGTTTTCCACAAAATTTCAAGCCATTTATTAATCATTGATGTCAGACCTTTAAAAACTCCCTTTCAGGAAAATGATGTATTTAGAGGATGACTGTTTCAAAGTATAGACTCTACTTCATCTCAAGCCTTGATTTTAGCTATTACCCATAACCACATGAGCCCTGAGAAATGCAGGGAAACAAAGCAATTCGTTTTCCTCCAGAGTTAGATCTCACCTTAGCCACCTGTCTTTTATAAACTAAACATTTGGAATGTGAATCCCTATTTTGTTACTACTGAAGGTAGCAGTCTTGATAAGTCACAAAACCTGCTTTTGAAACACTTTCATGTTAGAAGGGAAGGGTTTTGTTTGTATAACCAGCCCTGATAGGCATCTTCCCTCACCAATCCCTTAACCAATCCCTGGTTTCTTGGTCTCTGTATCATTACAGACCTCTTAAGGCACTTCTCTAAGTATTTAGAATGGTATTGAGTTCTAAAGCAATAAAAGAAATAAATATGGTAAGAAAGCAGGAACTTTAAAGTCAATGAGGAAAATCACCTAAATAGCTCTCTTTGTATCTATTAATAAAGACACAGAGAGTGAGGAAACAAGCCATCTATTCATTAGCTCCTGGATATCCCTGAGACATTTTTTAGTCTAGCTGTTAAATTTTGCTCAGTAGAGGAGCATTGTGAAAGCCATTAAGGTTAAAAAACTCTGACATTCATAATAAGTAGGAATGGATGAATTCTATAGACTTTTGAGTTAGGGAAATGGATAACATTACATTGGTTACTGTTATTTTATTTAAGACAGAAATTACAGTACACAAAAATTCATTTCAACTCTGGTATAAACTCTCTCTTCCCCACCTAAAATAATAATGCTGCTTTGCATCCACTAGGGCAATAATTAAGTCTTGAATGTTCCTGTTATGCACATATAGTAAGCTCTTATCTCACATTTAAATCACTTAGTATCTTTTCAATGTCTCTTGCATCTATAGTGAATCCAAAATAATCAATAACCATTTGATCCTACTAGGATTTTCATTCCTAATAGTCAAACATTCTTTTTGTCTAACCCTTTTCACAGTTTTTTGTTTGTTTCTTTGTTTGTTTGTTTTTAGCACACTTCACATTGTCTTCTGCACATTGGCCCAAACACCAACACTCAATGGCATAACTATTAAAGGCAAAACATGAATTTTGTTTCTTCCCTCATTGAAACTTGCTCTGCCTCATTTCTCCCCAAGTAGTTCCAGAGAGTCAACCCAATCCTAGAAAAAATCCCAGCAAGCTTTTATGTAGAAATTGGCAAGCTGATTCTAAAAATTAATATGGCAATGGAAAAAAACTAGAATAGCCAAGACAGTTTTGATAATAGAGAACAAAAGTGGAAGACTAACACTATCTGCTTTCAAGATCTAGTATAAATCTATAGTGTATTGAACTCAAGACCAACAAACAGATCAATGGAACAGAAGAGAATACATAAATAGACCCATACGTATATAGATAATTAGTTTTTACTAAGGTACAAAGGAGATTCAGTGTTGAAATAATGGACTTTCCAAAGAATTCTGAGATAAAACACCAAAACCATTATGTATAAAAGGCTAAAGTGATAAACTGGACATTATCAAAATCAAAAACTTTTCTTCTGCAAGATATTGTTAAGAGAGGGAAAAGACAAGCTATGTCTTTAAAAATACTTGTAAATCATATCCAACAAAGCACTTATATCCTAAATACATAAAGAACTCTCAAAACTCAACTGTAAGGAAATAAATAACACAATTTTTTAAATGGGTAAAATATTTAAATAAGACTTTACCAAAGAAGATATACAGACAAAAAGCACATGAAAAAAAGTTTCAACTTTGTTAGCCATTAGGTAAATGTAAATTAAAATCGCAATGAGATACCACTACACACACCAAATAAAGTGGGGGGAGGGGGGAAATTCGGTTAAAAACAGACACTTTCCAGTGTTTTTGAGATCGTAGAGAAAATGGAACTCAGTTTGCTCATGGAAATGTAAAATGGTACAGCTATTCTTAAAAACTAGTTAGCAGTTTCTTACTGAGTAAAATATATATACTTACCGATGGTGTCACATTCCTCCTAAATTTTCAGTTACTCCTCAGTCACCTACACCTACATTTGGTGCATTACTTAGACTACATATATAGATCTCCCTAAAGTAGCAGTTATTGGCCCTCTTTTTTCTTACACTCTTTCTCCCCAAGCAATCTAATCTACACCTATGACTTCAATAAATATCCAAACACTGATAATTCCCAATTTTATGTATCATTTTTTACCTCTTCTATAGCTCCAGATCTACATATCTGAAGGTATCAAATGTATCAGTCACCTCAAACTCAACATGTCCCAGAGGTCTTTCCTCCAAAGCCAGTCTTATTTGAAGTTTCCTTGTTCATTGAATGGTACAACCATATATCTAGTTCCTCAAGACTGAAAAAAAGCCAACATTGACAACTCTCTTTTACTACCCCTTCCTCTATACCCTATCAATCACCAAGTCTAATGATGTTTTCTTTAACTATGAACAAATTTCGTCATTTCTTTCCTTCTCAACCATATTAGAAGCTACCAACATATTTTCCCAAGACCACAGCTAAGCCCACTGAACTCATGCCATTCTCCCGTCATCTGCTCTCTCTCGCTTCTCCAGTTCATTCTCAAAACAGTACATGATGTGACCTTTTAAAAATGCAAATCTGATCTTACCATTCTGTTGCTGTAACCTCTCTTCACTACAACCATATTTTTTTTAACATAAAATTTCAAATTCTTAATATGGCCAAGTCCCTCTATAATCTCTATCTCTAGCCTCAATTCATGCCATTCTCATTCCTCTCTCTAAAGTCAGTTCCTTGTAAGTTCTGGACTTTTGCTTATGTGTTTTCTGTTACTAAATTGTATTTTTTTCCTTCATTGCTCTACCCATTTACAAATTATCTCCTATTAATCATTCCAATCTCAAATCAAACATAACTGGCTTCAGCAACTATTCAATCTAAACTAGGTTCTCATGTTATAATTTTTCTTAGTTTACAATGCTTTGCTTCATAGCAGTTTCCCAATTTGAAATAATGGATTTATCTGTGGCTATTCTTAATGCTTATCACCCTCTCTCTATGCCATAAGTGTCATTAAGTCAACAACCCTAGCTTTTCTGACCATTGTACCCCTATATTTATCCAGCATCTGGTACATAATAAAGTCTCAATAAACAAAATCTTAAATACATCACTATATTATAGATATAGAAACTGAAACTTAGAGAGATAATTAAACTTGCTTTTAAGCCACATTGCTAGAAAGAGAAAGAAGCAGGATTTGAATTCCAGGATGTAGAGCTCTAAAGTCTATTCACTTATTCAGCTTAACTATTCCCTTTATCGTAACTGTCTCTTTTTGTCAGACACACAGAGAAATTTAAGACAGGTTTACCCATCCTTTTCCTTGAGTTTCAACAGCTTTGATTAAGTTTCAAATAGCAATTGTTATCTCTGCATTCCATCAGTTTGCTGAGCCAACAGTACTTGCTCCACTTATGCAACAGCAAAACCTAGATGACCAACGAGAATGACAGCCAGAATATACATGATTGACATGTAAGCATAACCAGTGAATCAAAAGGTTTCTAAAGAGTTAAATTTATTCTCCATTTTGTCCAGCTTCTGTCAAAGCTACAATTGGCAACTGTGAGGGAACTGTTGGCCACATGCAGGTGGTAGAAGAGAATTAAATTACAAACACATGAAAATGTGTTTTTCAGCTGTTCCACAGTGCTACTGTGTTGGCCAAGAAAGAAGTGGAATTTCTGTTGGCTTGAGTTTCCTGAGATATTACATTTGAATCAAATGAGTTAAAACTAAGGGCAAAACTTCACACGCGTGCATACACACACACACACACACACACACACACACACACAAATATAGATATGTATAGATAGATATAGATATAAATGATATACATATAGATTTTCCTTTATGTCCCTACTATTTCATATCTAAACTAAGTTGGAGTTATTGAGTTATAATGCTGGCTAACTTGGCTAAAGTTAACTTCTTAGCATTAACATTTATTTATTTTTTTACTACTATGTAAGTTTCTATTACAGTTTAATAACTTTCTTTTTAATTCTCATATTTTAACAAAAGTTTTATCAGAATTAGAATTAAAAAAATAAAATAAAATGCTGAAATGTTATCATCTATCACCCATCTGGCAGGAAAATCTAAGACTCCTATAAATATGAAAAATTATATGTCTGTAAATATGGAAAGTTGACGTTTAATATGATAGGACCCTGTGATAAAAATGTGAGTGTTATAGGGTGAGGTTTTTTTTGTGTGTGTATGTGTCTTTTTAATTTATCTTCTGTTACTTTTCATTTCCTTTATTTATATGATCAGATTTGGAGTAATGTTTGCTCAGTAACCTTCTTAAAAAGTCTGTTGCTGCTATTCCTGTTTACTCCTCCCCTGTATGGCTGAGGAGAGGAAATCTGCTTAAAAAAAAAAAGGAAGAAAGAAAAAGAAAAACAGAAATGAATAAGAAGAGTCAATATAAATCAAATTGCACGTTAATATATATGGTATAATATAATTAATGTAATATAGTATAATAATATAGTACATATGAAATGTATGAAAGACATGAAGGTATAATTCCTGTAGGTAGTATGTGATTATAGGGCTTTCTCTAGCTTAACTGTAAGAATTAAGAGAAAACAGAAACACTGATCCATATCTATCCTAACAAGTCACATAGATTTCATGAAATTATTGGTCTTAAAACAATGTTTTAAAAAGCAACTGAAATTTCCCTTTCCCCCTAATTCTTTCACTCTTAATTATGTCAGAGTATTCCTATGGGGGTATTTTCTACCTTAAAATAAATGTTAAAATGTTAAAATGATGAAATAATAGTGGCTCCTCTCAGACCATGGCTCCCTGTTCCTGGGCCCTCGCTTCTCCTGCTTACTTGGAAGCTGGAATCCAAATAGGTGTATCAGGCATCAGCCTGATTCTCCAAACAATATGTATACCCCATTACCAAGACTCATCCAACCCTGGTGATGTCCCTCCCTTGTCACCAAAACTGTGGACCTAATTCTATGAGACACCCAAGATTCTTACATCAGAAACAAGGATTTCCCCTCTCCAACAACCTTGATTGTCTGGCATGTGATGTCTTCTGAATAGATTACCCATCATCAGCTTTTTGCTTCCCTTCTAATACATTCCTTTCATTCATTCTGTTCATTACAGAACACCTACTTGGTCTCAGGCATGTCTCCACAATGAACAAGGCAAAGACTGTCCCTCCCCCTTGCCAAGATTAGACAACCCACATGAATATCAACACAAGACAATTACACGTTTGATTTGTGGTCTCTCAGAATTCACAACTTCCATGAATGCTTACCCCCCACCCCCTTATGTACTTCCTCAAAACAGTATTTCAATAACTGGAGTTTTAAAAATTTTTAAAGGAATAATAACTTTTAGAGGTGCATGATACTAATGTTTTTTACACCTCAAAGAATGCCACAAAATAAAATAAAATAAAACAGTAATTCTCCTATAGCCATTAATATGATTCAGAGAGAAGATTCCCCCAATTCTTCCTTTTCTAGTTATAAAATAATGAAGTTTAGGATGAGTGAGGGGCATTGTAGTTAAATTTAAGTGGTTTTTGTTTGTTTCCCCATTAATTCCTGTAGTTTTATAACAGGTGTTTTAAAGGAGTTCATCTAGTAACTTTTGCTCCCAGTTAAAAAATTGTAGGAAAGAGTTTTGTGCAAGAGTTGTGTAACAATGTATTTCTCAGCCTTATGAGATCTCAGAATCACTTGGTGAGCAAACAAAACATGATAGAACAAACCTGGTCCAAGTCCCTCATTGGCACTGGTAGTTTTTGTGTTTTTTTGTTGTTTTTTTCAGCACTCCTTGTAATCCTAATGTGCAGTCACAATTAAGTCATAACCCACAATTCCAACATATTCTTTACTATGCATTTCTGTACCTTCTTTGCCAGTCTCCTTTCCAACTTTTTACTTACTACCCCATGCGGATTTTTTTATTGTTAAAGTATACATTATTTGATCATTTCAATTGACCCTTCTGCAGGACTTACAGAGATGCTTCTTTTTTGCTGACTGATTTTTCAATTGTTCCCATTCTAGTGTCCAAACTGCCTAAAAAGTTCTACCTAGATCATTTCTGACTTTTGCAACAAAGCATTTCATTGCTGCCTTAACTTACAAAATGTTATTCCAGAGCCTATTTGACAAGCATTGCAGGTTTCATTTTGATGATTCCAGCAATCTGATGGAAAGCATTTCCACTGATTCAACACCCTTGCTTGCAGATTTTCCATTGCTCCCAACAAAGGGCAGCACATTTTCTGTCAGGCAGAAAACAACTAGGCATGCCAGTAGTATCAGAATATACAGATGGGGAAAGTATGTTTCTAAAGAAGATCAGTATAAGGAAATATTTTTTTCGGGCACACATACAAAAGCAAATTTACTTACGTGCTTTTTATGTGTGGAATGAAGGCATGGAACTCTCATTTAGTTTGAGTAAGTAAATAAAAATCTTTAAATGTCTATTTAAGTTTCATATTATAATGAGGAGAGCAGAGGTGAAGGTAAAAGGAAAGAGTGTAACAGAGAAAGAATAAGAAATGGAAGAATAAAGAAAGATATAAGAAAAGGAAGATATCTCAAGAGATTAAAGGAGAGGGAGACATTTGCATAAGAGGCATCTACAGCCACTTGTCTCATCACTGGAGAGTGGGGACTGGGGATGAACCCCTGCTGTACTCACTAATCTCCTGCATCTCTATACAGGGTTGCTTACTCCAAGGAAGGGAAATCTTTTTTTAAAAATTCTGAACAAAGGTCCCTGTGGGTTTGCAGAAGTCTAGAGGAAAGCACCAGAGAGAAGAGAAATTGAAGAGCGAATCATATGTCAGGATGGGAGTAAGGAGAGGGCAAGAAGAGTTTAAACAAGAAGGAAAAGTAGGGGGCAAAAGGAGACTAGAGATAGGCAAGATAAGGCCACTGTGTCTGCAAGCTTTCCCTTCCATCTGGAATAACCTTAGCCCCCTCATTCAACTTGTGAACACTCTTTCATTAAGTGCCAACTTAAACACCACCTCTCATGAGAAGCCATTTGTGATCTCTGACCAGGCAGAACTGGTCACTCCTATGCATTCCTGCACATACATTTACATATGCATATGAGGCTGGACAATTAAGTTCGCAAACTCATCCTAGAAAAAGTGCTACATAGCTAGCTCATTGCTGAATATAACTATGGTCACCTTTGAAGTACTCCCCTTGGGAAGCTATGCACCAATGCCAGCGCCTAGCCCACCCTTCAAAGCAATTTTGGAACTCTTTTTCTGGAATGGCCGTCAGAGCTGTCATCGTATTACCCTTGATGTCCTGAATGTCACAAAAATGTCTTCCTTTCAATATTTCCTTTAACTTCGGGTAAAGAAAGAAGTCATTGGGGGCCAGATCAGGTGAGTAGGGACGGTGTTCCTATGCAGTTAATTGTTTATTGACTAAAAACTCCCTCACAGGCAGTGCTGTGTGATCTGGTGCATTGTCGTGATGCAAGAGCCATGAAATGTTCGTGAAAAATTCAGGTCATCTAACTTTTTACACAGCCTTTTCCATACTTCCAAATATTAAACTTGGTTAACTGTTTGTCCAGTTGGTACGAATTCATAATGAATAATTCTTCTGATATCAAAAAGGTTAGCAACATCATTGCAACAAGTTTGCAACCTCGTGTATTAATTTGTCATATCCTCATATATTTGTCATATTCTCCTCATATACTATGAGTTCCTTAATGATAGAAACAAAGCTTCATTTGTGACCTCAGTGCCTGATATATTTAAATGCATAATGCTTGCTTGATGGATAATTGATATGTAAAATTTATTTGTACATACTATGGCATAAGCTATAAAGCAGTGTGAATAGAAAAAGGAACCTGGGTTATTGACAGGTTTAGATCGATTGACATCACCAATCCCAAGACGTGATCTTGAATATTTCAGTTAATCAATTAATCCTAGGTTTCCTCATCTCTAAAATGGGGATAATGACTACTTACATCACAGGGTTATCAAAAATTATATTAAATATGGTTTGAATAACATTCTCACACAGAACAGCTCTATAATAAATATTGTTCCTATTACCAATAATAGAATCTTATTATTAATCCATAGAGACAGTCGAAAGCAGATCAGTGATCGCTAGGGGCTCAGGGTGGCAAGGAAGGAGTGAGAAATTTCTTTGGGATGATAAAAAAAGTTCTAAAACTGAATGTGGTAATATTTTACAATTCTGTAAATTTGCTAAAAGCCATTGAACTTTATAGTTAAAATGGGTGAATTTTATAGCTTGTAAATTATACCTCAATAAAGCTGTTTTGCTTTCAGTGCTCCAGGGTATGGGAGGAGGGAGTGGGTGGGAATTAAATGAAACAAGATTGGCCATAAAATTTGCTTAATCTAGGTGATGGGTACATGGAGTTTATTAAGGTATTGTTTTTAATTTTGCACATATTTTGAGAATTTCCACAATAAAAAATATTTTTAATGTTATAATTAATGACAATAAAGTTTTATAGTTTTAACATTGTTAAATTTACCTAGTTCTTTAAACTAAATATTTCATAATGAATATAACACTGGTAAGAATTAAGAATAAAGGATGAATGGAAGGCATAGACCAAAGACTTTTCAGCTGGCCCTGAGAAGCACAGGTTAGCTGGAGGTCATTCTTATATTGTTGCAATTATTCTTTATGTTACCATAGACATCATTTTGTTTTTGTCATATTGTAAAAACGGAATTTCCTCTTTTAGTGAAAATTCAACATAACTAGGGGTTGTAAAGATGTAAATTTATTGTTCTGAAAATATTGAGAAAAAGTTGGGGTTACTTGGAGCAATGCAGGAAAAGGGAATAAGGAAAGAAAATAAAAACATGATAAAGGAGAAAACAGTTAGCAAAGCAGTTTGAAGCAGAAATGTTTATGGGATGTGATGGCTGGGGAAATATTCCATTTGTAGGATGGCTAAAGAGCTTTTAAGACAGAAACATCCAATTTTAAAGTTGGCTACATTTTGAGAATGTTATACCTCCAAACACATGCAGTCACACACCTTTCTCTTAAACTCAAGTAGATATATGGCTTCAATGAGAGTTTTGTTTGTTTGTTTTTTCACTCATTTGGTGTAAATCATAGAATAGAAATGATTTCCAGGTCTGGGCCAACAGAGAGAGTAACCAGGGCACCCTGTTAGGGGAGGGGAGATAATCTATAACCTGAACGAAATCAGCAGAACCAGAGGCTCAGAGCTAGAGGTTATTGAAAAATTCAACTCCTGGGGGAGGTTAATTCATACAAGTATCTGAAGAGGGCTGTGGACACCTAACTGATCTGAAATGGAGGGTTGAGCTAAGCCTATCTACTTCTGAAGTGGCAGGGAGATCCAAGGTGATAATCAGGCTACATTAGCGTTCCAAAACTTTCTCACATCCACCAATTACTAACGGGCCTAGGTATGTACTTGCTACATATCAAAAAGTAATACATCATTTGATATTTTTCTAAGAGGAGTCACAGTGGGAATAGAATTTGATGATTTATGGGAAAATTTCCATGGGTTTGATGGTGATTATCAACCAACTCAGAGCAGAATTATTAATATATAAAGTGTTCTGCCATAAAATGCTCTAATTATCAAGTTATTAGTATTATAATCCTATAAATCTACACCAACATTTAATAGATTAAAAGAAATATGGCAATATTCATAGTTCATTCATAAGGATTTTGAAAAGAAATACCAAGTGTTAAATTTTTTCTGAATAGTAAAGCTATGAGAAATATTGTATTGCATCCATTATTCCCATCCAAATGGAATTTTTCCATAATATTTTTATTTTGTACTACAAAACAAATTATAACTTTAATTGCTCATAAACACCTTAATTATATGGATGTAGTTGGGGATAAAATGCATACCTACAATAGTTCCATGATTACTCTAATTTCTACAGCTATACTACTGTGAGATTTCCAAATAAGAATCTGTATACGTCAGTCCTCTTATTAGTTTTACATTTTCTTACAACTAGAAAGAAGATGAAGAGACTTTGAAAAGATAACCTGTTGATAATACAATTTAACTTTCTGACTAAAGCTACTTTAGTTTTCCACTGAAAATGTTATTGCTCACTAACTGAATTGATTGAAATTTGATATTCCTTATCTTAGATGGTTCGTAGTTTTCAGTGCTTGAGAATACCAGGTTGCTGCCGTATTTCTCCCACTTCAGTGTCAGCAACAGTCATCATTTATTTGTAATTATGTTGTTAAGAATGAAAATAAGTGAAAATAGTAGAAAACTACAAATTGTCCAAACTGTCCAAATTATTTTGTTGAGCAGAAACAGAAAAAAAAAATAGTGTTAAGCTGTCAACAGTGGAAAAAATAGAGGTGCCATTTCTCGGTAATTTAGGAGACTGGAACATATTTTTTCTCAGGAAATGTCTGTGTGTCTATATGTGCGTAAAATTGAAAGAAAGAGAGTAAAGGAGAGATCAAAATTACAGGACTTGTTTTTTTAAGAAGCCACTCTGCTTCTAAACTTTAATACGTATTTTTTTCTTTCTCAGGTATATAATGCTCTCAATAGCCTTTAGAATTTCGCCGACCATTCTTTCAATGTAAACACCAACCCTTGCTTTGGTAATTGAAAAATTCTTAGTCATTCTAGAAGATTCAGCTAAAATTTTACCTTTTCTGTGGAACTGGCACCAACTACTTTAGGCAGACTTTCATGCTCAGACTTCTATTTAACAGATTACACCTATAAAACAATTCTCTTTTATTAAAATAGACTGTGCTTTTCTTGAGGATAGACACAATATTGTTTTATCTTTGTATTCCAAAGACCAAGCAAAATAAATATTCTTGAAAGATAGACCCTAAAAGTATGGCTGTCTGATTCTAAGACTCCAATACTTAACTAATTTGGGGAACATGAGCACAAAAAATTTGTAAGCCTCCAATTCTTTATCCTAAAAATTGGAATGATGATAAGTACTACTTCATAGAATTGTTGTTGAGTGTTAACTCAGATAATATTTCTACAACACTTTGGACAGGGCCTGGCACATAATATGCATTCAGTAAATATTAGCTCTTGTTTTAATAACTTGTTTTAATAACACACAATGATAGCTTTGCTTTTGTGTGTATCATGAAGTAAATTTTATCTATGCCAGAGAGATAAAGAGACAGAAATAACCAATAGACAAAACAAAAATAAAATAATGTAATTTACTTAAAAATAAAAGGGGAAATTTAATACACATTTTATGTTAGCATTATTATTTATGTTAATCATTCCATACCACTGGATTAAAATAGAAATTTTTTATCAGAAAACATTTATTTTATGAATAAACTATTTTATTTTTTGTTACTTTATGAAGTTTAAAAAACTAATTGAAAATAAAATCATATCCCTTATCAGATTTCTGATGAGAAAACACAGATATGACATTTTCTTAAGGTTTCCTTCCTCATTATCAATCATTTTCCCTTAGATTCCCGTTAAATATAAGAAGATTCTTATTTGAACTATAAATGTTTAGATTCCTAGTAAATTTCTCCAAAAAGTGATTAAAGTCACTGTCACAGACAACTGGATTTGTAGGTCTTTAATTTGACTTTTAAGTTACTAGTGGATCATTAAAGGCTACACATGCCATTCTTCTAAATGTGGTCAATCTAGCTGAAATCTAAGTCATTAAAGAGTTAGCCCAACTGGGACAACTTTAGGCTGTGTTTACATCCAGA
The DNA here is from genome assembly GCF_001890085.2 of Hipposideros armiger. NCBI lineage: Eukaryota > Metazoa > Chordata > Mammalia > Chiroptera > Hipposideridae > Hipposideros > Hipposideros armiger. Next base: position 125,624 of record NW_017732022.1, on the reverse strand, counting down.
AAATGGTTTCCAAACATTTTGATACAATTGTTTCTTAAGTCTAAAAAATAAAAGTGCTAAAGTATTAAAGCAATTTATGAACTTAAAATATGATGCATGTAGGAAATTTGGAAGTGCATTACATAAATACTAAACACTAAAAGGTTGAAAAATAAAGCCTTTGAAACCAGCATAATACTCATATATCCTTTTTCCAAATCCTGTAGATGTTATTCCCCTGTTCAAAATTCTATTTAGTGATTTTTAAGAAAATGCTTGGGTGAGTTGCGCCATTTAGGATTATTTTTCCATCTCTAAACTATCATTAACTTAAGGAAAGAAATATAAAAATTATTTTTATCTGTTATCTACTATCTATAACACACACACACACACACACACACACACACACACACACACACACACACAGTGAAGATGTACCTCAACCAACCACAGTGTTTCTGGAATTTCAGGAATATTAAAGACAAACGGAATCAGAGTAAGGGATCATAGATGAATAATCAATCAGTCCAAGATTCAATACAGACAGAGGAGGAAACTTCCTAGAAAATAATGGTTGGATTTCTCCAGTCCAGCACCTAGGAAGTCCCAGAATCAGAAACAAACAAGCTTGGAATAATAGTGCATAATTGAGTAACTTAGATACAAATTAAAAACAATTTAGATAAAATTATTTAAGAGTGACTTCACCAAGAGGGCAGAGTAGGAAACTCCAGCCCCCTTTCCTCCACAAAGATCAACAATTAGACACCTATCCACGAACAAAAACAGCTCTGGGAGAGCTCTGAAGTCCAGGACTCTCTGAAGTTAAGAAACTTCAGCAGAATGAAACTTGAGAATAACCACATGAAAATGGAAGAAGGCTTCATTTTACCTGCATCAACCCATCCCTCAGGCCAGCTTTGTTTCTTGCCAAGAGGGAACTAACTCCCTGCTAGGAAGACTATGGAGATAGTAAAAAGATCTAGAGTTGGGGGCAAGGAAATGGATGAGTAGGTGTAGCCTAGAGGATTTTAGGGCAATGAAAATATTCTGTATGATACCATAATGATGAATACATGTCATTAATCACAATGATGCTAACTAACTCTTCCAGGCAATGATCTATGAGAATGTTCATGGAGTATGACAAACTAGAAAAGTTCACTCAAGCCTTAGTATCCAATCTTTATTGGGACTTGTGCACATAGTCCACATCATAAATCACAGTGGTAGATTATGCAGGGTGTTCCAAGGCCCCCAGGTAAACAAAGACACTCTTATCACTAAGTCAATCCAAGGGCTTAGAGGTCACCTCCCAGGAGCCAAAAACAAAGGCCAAATCTCTCTGTGGGTTAGGTTAATTTTTTACTACACAGCCCTTTTTAGATGACAGAATATATATATATATATATATATATATATATATATATATATNTATATATATATATATATATATATATATATATATGTATATATGTATACATATATATATATATAGTCATGGGATGTGGAGTACAGTGTGGGAATGGAGTCTATGGAATTGTAATAGATATGTATGACATTAGGGGGTGAGGGGCAGAGGATGGGGGAGGGTGTTGTCACTGTGAGGGGTGAAAAGGATAAAAATTGCATTGTTTTATACACCTGAAACTAATAATAATAAATAAATAAATAAATAAATAAATGATAGAGTATAAAACAACTATTAATGGTATTGACTGACAACTCCTCAAAAGACCACCACAAAACAAACAAAAAAGCTACATTTTTTTAGACCTACTGTAATAAGGGAGAACATTGCCTGCAACAAAATCATAGCAGTGTCTCCAAAAGAGGACAAGGGAAAATACTATTATAGAGAATTTTGGACTCTGAGATGAAGTGGTTGAAGGCTGGCCTTTCAAGGCAGGAAACTAATGGGATTGAGCAAAATTCATAATACAGTAGTTTAGGATTGGTGCGTACATGAGGAGCACATCATGCTCTTTCTTCATATGAAGAAGAAGCACCTCTTTATAAGTGAACAGTTTTTGATACATTTGCTATTTGCCCAAGTGAGCAATCTCTTCCCAGGTAAGAATTTCCTGAAACAAATATTTAGTCATGTTGACACAAGTAATCTCAGTTGTCACTTCCAATTGTTTAGTAATATAGGTGCGAGTACGGTCAATTCTCAATGTTAAGTACAGCATTCCAGAACTCATTTGGAAGTCTTAAAAAGGCAGAAAACTAGTACAACAAAAGACCATGTGAGGCTGCAGGATTCCATGAAGTGTTTGAGTCCTCAGAGCCAGCTGAGGTTATTTTCCTAAAAAGTTTAGTTCATCCATTGAATAAACAATTAAGAACACAAATCGTTCTGTAACTCAGTCTCTCTGTTTTAACATGGAAATAATAATACCTCCCTCCATTGACATATTGGGCAAGATCAAACAGCTACTAAATGATAAGGCTGGGAAGCAAACCCAGTCTATTGGAATCCCAAGGTTTCAGCCATACCATCTTGCCCTATATATTTTCATTTTTATGCTGAAATAACTGAAATGTTAAGTAAAATAATATATGCAAAAGCACTTTCTAGAACTTGATGCATAATAGGTGTCAGTAAATATTAATATCCTTCCTTAACTTGTGAAGGGTATTGCTCTCCACTTAAGTTCAAAGACAAAGAGAAATGGGTTCAAATAATAGTAAATATTTAAGTCACACATTTTAAACACTTTCTGAACTTGTGCAACAAAGTTACTTCCCTATTCCTTGTAAATGAAATAATATGCATCTATTTGTCCTGACTGAGGAAGAGGGAGTAAAGTGGTGGGAGTGGCAGGTAAAGGGTAAGTATATAAAGTGGTCTTTGGAATGTAGGATTGGAAAGGACAGAATTTAAGAACTTCTGTACACATCTTTAATCTTTAAATACTTTGATAAACTATGAATAGCATTTTTGTGTTTGAAATATTTGACTCTTGTTCCCTTACCATCCACAGTCCCAAAAAGATTCTCTGTTGCCGGCAAATGAGTTAAGTGTTCTCTTTCATTCGATTTGCAAATCAAACTCAAGGCTGTATTTAAAAATTAGAGTGAGAGCATTTTGTACTTAGACCTTTAATACTGGGTGACAGTGAGAGAGCACAGAAGGAGGACATAAAGTGAAACTGAAAACAAGCAGGATAGCTAATATTGAACGGATGGATACTGGCGTTTTCATTTATTTCAATGGTAACAGCCCAATGTCTTTGCAATTTCATGTCTTACATAGTAAATGTTTGGAAAGGTGGTTGTAAATAGAGTTCGTCAGATTGTCCATTAAACATGTATTTCTCTAAGCAAACTTTTCTAAGCTCTGCTACTAAATTCAGATCTTTCTGCAGCAATACCTCACAGTTTTGCCAACTCACTGCCAAGATTGGGGAAGTTGGAGCATTTTCTTTTCCTGGAGAATATTAAAAGCATCATCCTCAATAAACTTGTTCTGGCCTTTACATATCTCCAATTCTTTCAAATATTGATTGGTCTTTTGAAATGGTCATCACATATATGGAAATGTCAAGTTCAGGCTGATACCTGATTGGAGGTGGGGGAGATAGTTAAAAATCTAGTTGAAATCAGTTAAGATTGTAGTCAACTACATTCAGTAGAAACCTTACCACATATGGTTCATATGTATCAAAAGGTCCACTGGTGAGCAATCCAGGACCCACAGGACTGACAGAAGAGTTACCCAGGACCCAGTTTCCTTCTGACTTGCTGTGTGTCATCTTGAGGATGTGGCTTTCATTCTCATGATTGTAAGATGGCTACCTTTAGGCACTGCATCTGGAAATAGACCAAACTCAGCTGGCATGTTCACTGAAGAAACTTCCAACAATTTTTCTTTGCACTCATAGTTCCCAAACTTTCTGCCAAACTACCTCAAGGTATCATAATAAACTCACAGAGGTATAACAGGATATCTTAAATTTCTGAGGAAAGTAATATCTCTCAGACAGGTAGTACACTACTAACTTGAGCAAATTCAGCTTCAACATTTGATCTTGTTGTATTGAAATGACATAGCTTTGAAAGGCTGGGATTTGGCAATGGTATTGTAAAAAAAAAAAAAAGAGGTACCATTTGAAAATCAATGTGGAACAGGAAAATAGGGTAACAGCATCCAATCTAAGATTCTAAGATTTGAAAAGTTGTGCAGCATTCAAGGTACAAACCTCCCAGTAATATATAATTTTAGTTGGTCAAAATAAAATAAAAATAGTTTTTCTATCAATTAATATATATTATTAACTAATATATATTACTTTTTCAAATGGTTACTATCTTGTTAGAACATAGATATTTATTGTTTGGATAGAACCATTGAACAAAAGTCTTAGGTATATTTTTTGACTAAAGGGCACTGTGAAAAAATTACTGAGACACCAAGAGCTCAGTAACCAAGCAAGTTTGGTAACTTCTGCCTTTGACCTTTAGCCATCATAGCTGCAAAGGTATGTGGGAAGATTTGAACTTTTGTTAGACAAACAACCAGGGTTCTATTACTAAAGAAAAGGGGAGAATGAATATTAAGCTGGCAGCAAGCAGTTTTTGCTCCACAGACAGTCGGTCAAGAATTTTAATGCTACCTCTACTTCTTTTTCATATATTTTGTTTTCAGGTTTAAGAAACTCACAATTTAATAACTGGAAAAAATATGATAAATTACCAGTGAATGCTCATGCTTACTAATTACATACTTGGATAGTATCATTGTGGATATTATAAATTTCACATCGGTTTATTAGTTCAGATATTATTAATTTTAAATTATGTTAAGTATGTTAATTATCATTGTCAGTTATAAAGGATCTTATCAACTGGGGTTAAGTTAGATATCTTATGGAGTTCCACTAACATTTACCAAAATTATATTCTAATAATTAAGAGATTTAATTCAGCTTTCAGAGAAAGTAATTTAGAAATTAGAAATTTAAGATTCAATATCTAGTAATGAAAAAAATGTAAGCATTTACTAAAAGAGCTTAAAATTGTCATTCTATAGATTAAGCTCATTCTAAGTCAATAACCTGGGGCTATACTGAATGAAGAGAAGCAATAATTATCAAAGAATAGTGTTCTTTAAGTCTCTAATTTAACACATCATGTATATTGTATGATGGTAATTGCAGTGGAAGTACATAAAGGAGATAAGTAAACAGTACTTATGGAGCTAAAATATCCATCTTAAATTTTACTTCAACAAGTTGATATTCATTTAGATTACAGAACATTGGTATATTGTTTCCTTGTAATCACACCCAGAATCGCTTAAATGGTAAAATACACAGTGGCTACATCAGCCAGAAGATTAGAAACACAAAATATAAAGAATAACTGCTATAGTTTTTTTAAAAAAACACAATACCTTTGGTAAATTTAAGAGAAATTTTACTTCAAGCCCAAACTGTCACCTAAGTCCATAGAAACTGATTGAAGCACAGTACATGCTATGATATGAACTGAAGCAATCTCTATGCACCCACCCAAAAAAACCAAAAACTTAAACTCAAATTGGAATACCTACATCTGTAAGCCTCCTATTGTGCACATTTTTTTGATGTTTGCTATAAGGTAGATTATATTAATAACCCAAATCCTCTTAATATTCAGCTCTGGCATTAAGCCAATATTATTGTGGTTTAAGGCCAAAAATAAATATTATGAGTTGCCATGACATCTGAACATGGGAGGGCCTCGGATGGCCTAACAAGAGTTCCCTTCCCCACACTACTCTCAGGGAGCAGGCTCTATGGGATAACCCCACTATGGGAACCAGGCACAGTGACTGCTTATCCTTGAGTTTGGGCTTCCGTTCACTGCCAGCCTGCAGAATTATTCAAACAAGCCAATCACATCGCCCCACAAGAGCCCCACGTCATCCCATCCTTTTTCTACTACAAAGCCTGTCTCCCATAACCTCCTGCTTGGTCATCTGTTCCCAAGGTCAAACACCCTGTGTCACATGCTACGCACAATCCTGCTCCCTCAGGCCATCAGTACATGTGACTAATAAACTGCTGTCATTTGTCCAGTGTCAGGTGTCATGTGTTTGGCCTTCCCCATAACCCTAGAATTAGCAATAATTCCCTCACTAATAGCATGAATAGGAGGTGATCAAAACAGTCATAAAAACATGGAACACAAAATATCATAACTCAGATATATACATTAAAATAATTATTTTTACTAATAAAATGATAATCATCATTTATACAGTGCTTTCTAGATGTCAGGTGACATGGTGAGTGTTCTACATACATGCTGTCATTCAATCTTTTGAACAGTCTATGAGATACTCTCATTGTATAGATAAAGAAAATAAGGTTTACAGGAGTTATGTAATTTAATCAAGGCTATACAACTAGCCGGGCAATGAACTAAGATTTAAATGTAATCAGTCTGACACCTTTACTTTAAAAGATAAAATCTTCTAATTCATATAGCTCTACTCCATATATTTCAGATCTATGAAGAGACCATCTCTTGTCTTTCAGGGCAAAGTTTATCAAACATCCACAATATAACATAATAAATTCCTTTGAAAGAAAATAATATTTATTAAATTAAATTGTTGACAAATAATTTCATCATGAGACTTAAATACATCAACATAAATTAAAATATAAACTGTTAATCAAGTACAAATTTTAAAGTTAATATTAAAACTAAACTGAAAAACAATAAATTTCATATGCTGAACTTTTTCTGAAGCTAAATTGTCATTGATAGGTTTAGTTAAAGATAGATGTTATTACACTGACTTCTTTGATTTCGAGCTAATGGGACTTCATTCAACATTATTGCCATCATGGCTTTTTTTAACAGTGAACTTGAAATACTACTGCATTATTTTGATGGGCTATCTACTTAGTAATAGATACCAAATTTTTAACATTAAAAACAATCATTAAAAATAATTTATAATGTATTTAGTTAAATATTTACTAATAATGAATTGATTCAAGTCACTACCTATAGACAGGATCTTTGAGCAACATCTAATCATGATATAAACATGGTAAACATACACACACACACACACACACACACACACACACATAAATGCACACACAGAGACCCATATGATATTGTTGGTTCTTTTGAATTTGAAATGCCATGTGTCACATGATGAAGTGACTCTCCCAAAATGTTTCTCTATTTGAACTACAGTGAAATGTGTAAATCAAACTGAGATGAAAATTGACCTTCTCTTTAAAAAACATCATTTATGTATTAACTTCTTCCACTATTCTCTCCTCAGTACTATGCTATAATTAAAGTAGCACATTTCTCCAATACTCCATGTATTCTCCTGTCAATTGAAAGCCAAAATTTATCACACAACTTAAAATATTCTTGTGTTGAAATGCCATGTGACTTGATTTCTTACTGCAAAAAGATATTTTCTTTTTAACTGCTAAAAGAATTCAACATGAGTACAAGAGCTGAAATGGGATAACTTCTGTTATTTTGATTCCTCAGATCTCCAGGCATAAGACAAATAAATATAGGCAGAAATGCAGAAAGAAAAATGAACAATAATTATAAAAGCTTGGAAAATATTCTAATTCATCACAGTCACATTTCAATTTGTCCAAGGTCTAAAATCTTTCTGTAAAAGTAAATGTACAATTTTTGGTATAATTTGTGAGTTAAACCAATATTAAATATAAAATATTAATAACATCCTAAAAGATTTAAATAGCTTTTAAAGAAGAGTCATTCTTTGGTTATGTGGGTGAATAAAACTAAAATGTGATTTGTTTGGAATTGCTTCATTTTCCAAGGCAAACACTAGAGATTTTATACCACTTCATTTCTACTAAGTTAAATTTATCATTTAGAGCCAGAGATAAAGTGCTGAGAGAATAAAACATTCCTCCCAGCAAGTTGAAAATAAGAGCTTGAGTGGTTATTGCATGAAATAAAAAAGGCAGGGTGGGGGGTATGTTATGATATTTGGGAATATCAGGATTCAAATAAATAATACTTGCTTGTTCTTCTATCTTTGAAAACAACTGAGAGATACACTAAAGTTTCATACCAAATATCACTTTTATTTCTAATGAGACAGACTGGAGAATAAGCTTTTAGAGCTCCAGTTTTGCCCTGCATCTTAATACTTTTCCATGAATAGACATATCTTCAGGCAAGGCAGTGTGGGACTGTTTTGGGCTGCTGCCCATGGGTACACAGAAAGAAACCCCAATTCAAGCACTTTGAGGCAGTAAAGCTAAAATACACAAGAGGCAAAGTGAGAAAAAGAATAAAGTTGCTCAGTTCCTTCTCCCAAACTCCCCAGGTTGAGTCATTCTTTCTCAGAGGAATGAAGTATGGAGAAAGAAACTGGACTGTTTCCCTCCATGAAGTCCCTCCATATGGAAACAAAAGGCCAGGGATATGGAAGTTCCCCCCTAACAGAGATGTGAGCTTCATAATTCCTGCTTGAATATGGGGAAATTCCTAGAAACATCAACTTCTACTAGATTAAAATAGTTTTTTTTTTTTAGTCAGAATTTAGTAAACCATTTAATAAAGGAAGGAAATGTTTATATACTTGTGCATATATTTCTGTTCTCACAGGGAACTATTGTCAGAAAGTAAATTCAATAACTTTCACTGAAAGTCCAATATACTAAGGACATAGAAAATAGCCATGTGATTCAGGAAAATAATTAAATATGAGAATAGATAGAAACCATAGGCCATACATCCAAAACCATCTGAATATGATGGAGAACAGAGTCAGTGGGTCAAATAAAAATTTCAGAAGATGGAGAATATTTGGCCAGACCTAAAAGTAAAGGGTAGAATAAGCTACACTTGAGAGGAATGACCACTGTATATCCTCGCATACTGAGGGTGTGCTTAGACCTGTAATACTATCACAATAGGTAAGATCCCTAATAACCCTTTTTGTATTTTTCCAACAGAGAGCAAATGGTGATCTGATTTCCATTTCCGGTCATACAAAGTCACTGTTCATGTGACTGTTGAACATCAAGGACTGTAATAATCCCTGAAACACCAAAGGATACTATCTGTAAGTGCCAAAGCTGCTAATGTTTAATGGCCATCATAATGCCCTAAGTAAAGTATAATTTGACAGAATTGGTTCTGTGACTTATCACAGCAACTACCTTAAAGCTAAGTATGAATTTAAGAATAACTTTGTGACTGAATGTTGATAAGTTTTTGAAAATTTAAGTTTCTCTCAATATTTAGCTAAGAAAAATATATTTTAAATCATGCTTCTTGTAATAATACTCAAATTATGATAAACCATCCAATTTCTCAAATTATGGCATTTTGTGTAACCTTCACCTAAGCATCTAATTAAATGTTATTAAAGGCTATCAAAGAGGAATAGTTTGTTAAAGTCTGATTTACATACACATTTTTTTTTACTCTATCCAAAAAGATCTCCTCTCAATTCTTATAATTATTTTGGCAGAAAAATTATTGTAATATACTCACCTATTTTTAAATCATTTCAATTTATCAGCTGCTCTCAAAATTTAGTTAATATTTAGTAAGTGCAACTGAACTGTAAAAAACACTATATGTCATTTATCAAAGTTATTTCCACCATATATATTTCTAATTATGTAACTATGAAATAAAATTGGAACTGTTCTCAAGACAGAAAGATAAATATCAAATTTCAAGTTAAATTTAAAAACGTATTTTCTACTTCTTTGAATTAATTTCATTTTTTTATATCAAGACTGTTCTTTCATTCAGAGGATGATGTTATTTTGTCATTATAGTATTTAAAGACAGGCCTTAGATTAATAGAATCCCATTTTTCAGTAAAACTTCATAAAGAGCTTCACGCTTTACACTCTAATATCTCCTCTATTTCCAGGAAGACACTGTTCAAACAGTATCCTTGATACAGAGGAAAGAGCATTAGCCTTATCAATTCCTAAGCCATGATCATTCTAGTGGATTCTATTTCAGAGCCAATTTTATCACAAATTTAATCCCAGAAATATTGGAGCTATATACTATTGAGCACTCATATAAAATTAAATTACCAGCGTAATTTAATTAATAGGAAACACAAATGTTTCTCCTATAGGAGAATTAAATAAAAAGATAACTTTTTGGCCTTTTGAGCATTTTTAGCCTTGCCTCTGCTCAGGGCCCACTCCAAACTCCTTGGAGTATACTTTTTTTTTTCTAATAATGGCCCTTGAGCCATTCTCTACTTTTTCTCCCACTTCTGCTTCTTTGAAATGTATTTTTACTTCTAATAAACTCCTTTTCTGCAACTTTACTTCTCTGGTCCGTGTCTCCATTCTTCGGTTCCAGGAGACCATGACCCTGGCACAAGAAATATCCTACATCATTTGGGGGCTCGCCCAGGATTGAAGGAGAAGTAAATATAATCTATGCTTTTCTATTTGCTTTGCCCACTCACAGGCCTTCATCTACATTTTTCGTGTACTTTTTTTTCTAATACTGGCCCTTAAACCATTTTCTACTTTTTCTCCTGCTTCTACTTCTTTGAAATGTATTTTTACTTCTAATAAACTCCTTTTCTGCAACTTTAAAAAAAAGAGAGAGAATTGTTTTCCCCTTCAGTAGTACTGAATTGAAATTAATATAAAATTTTTCAACCAGAGGCAATCCTAGATCTTAATTACCATCATGATGCGTACTTTAAGGAGAATTTCTACCAATAAAATTGGTTTACATCGAGTCAACCAAAAATTACATCCCAGAAACTTTTAACTTTGCCAGGCTGATCTAATACCATTCCCTACTCAGCTCCGCCTGTCTTCATTCTCATCTGTCTGGAACGCACGATTGGCTCTTTCTTCTTTCTAAATCTTACCAATTTTTCAAGGCCCAGCTTAAGCTCTATATCATCCATGAACTCTTCCTGGTTTCCTCAGTATACAGCAAGCTCTCCCTCTCCAAATACATATAGATCTGATTGTCCATATAAATCACCTTTCTCTCCCTTAACTAGTGAAACTCTCATATACCTTCAGCTATATGGATATAGAGCTATGACTCATTTTCCCAACTAGAGCAAAGGCTCTCTAAAAAAACCAGACTCCTCAGCCAAGGTTATCTACTCTAAAGACAGAAAAAAGCAATAAGTAGAATTATATACTGTAAACATTCAAAATAGAAATGAAAACAATCCCTGCCCCACTCCCAACTTCAGTTTATAAGAGCAGGATTTTTCCTGTCATATATTTCTAATAAAGTTATTTAACCTGATAATAAGGTGACTAATAAATATTTCTTAAAAATGGCATTACTCCCTCAGTGTATAAATTTCATAAGAACTAAGTCATTATGAATTGGGACTTTCCTGCCATATTCTGAAGCTCTACACATGATTAAAACAAGTGGCTCACACATGTCTAGGCTACAATCTTCTACTCTACCAGCTGAGCTACTGAAGAATGCACTCAACATCACTTATCATCAGGAAAATGCAAATGAAAACCAAAGCGAGATATCACCCCACATCTGTTAGAATGGCTATCATCAAGAAGACGAGATAACAAGCATTGGCGAGAATGTAGAGAAGAGGGAAGCCTTGTACACTCTTTTTGGGAATGTAAATTGGTTCAGCCATTATGGAAGATAGTATAAAAGTTCCTCAAAAATTACAAATAGCACCATATAATCCAGCAATCTCACTTCTGGGTATATAGCCAAAGAAAATGAAAACAAGGTATTGAAAAGATTTCTGCACACCCATGTTTATTGCAGCATTATGCTCAACAGTCAAGATATGGAAATAACCTAAGGGTCCATGAATGGATGAATCGATAAAGAAAATGTTACACACACACACACACACACACACACACACACACACACACACACACACACACAATGGAATATTATTCAGCCATGAGAAACAAGGAAATTCTACCATTTACAACAACATGGGTGGACCTTCAGGGCATTGTGCTAAACGAAATAAATCAGACAGTGAAAGACAAATAATGCATGATATCATTTGTATGTGTAATCTAAAAAGAGCCAAACTCATAGAAACCCAGAGTACAATGGTGGTTACCAGGGGCTGGGGAGCAGTGGAATTGAGGAAATGTTGTTTGAGGGTACAAACTTGCAACCAGAAGATGAATAAATTCTGAAGATATAATGCACAGCATAGTAATTATGGTCAACAATACTGTAGTCTATACTTCAAAGTTGCTAAGACAAGATCTTGAGTTTTCTCACACACACAAAAAAAGATAATTATGTGACATGATAGAGGTGTTAGCAAATGCTATGGTGGTAATCATATAGTAATATATAACTGTATCAAAACAACACCTTGTATACTTTAAACTTGCACAATGTTATATGTCAGTTATATCTTAATAAAAAATAAAAATAAAGCAGTGGCTCAAGTGAATCTCCTAGAGATCTTATCATCTGGAAATCTCTATTATATTTGTCAGTACAAAATCCATTGCGTCCTTTTGGTCTTGAGGTAATAAATAATTCATCGTCTTTAATCTCAAAAAATCTCAAAAGATTCACAAATTGTTGTTAGAGTCAGTAAGCTAAAAAAAACAGCACGGATATTGATCTTAAGGTGTTTCTCTTACCTTTTACAATAAAAATTATTTATAGAAGTACATGTTAGAATATACATTGTTTTAAGTTCGGCTTTAAGCTGATAAAGTATTTACTTGTTATGTTAGGTCCCCGGTCAAATACAGTAAGCCTACCTTGAGTCAATAAATTTTGTAATCCTCTAAGGCTAAAATATTTACCCTAATCCCAGTCTTTCAAATGGACACTGTTCATAAAGGTAGAAAAGAAAGCAGCTCAAATGTCTTCCCTTCTTAAATACTAAGACCACAATTCAAAGAGCTTTGGGTTCTAATGATCCTTCACTAAAAATTGCCATCTTTTAAGAATAAAATATTATATACTGAAGAAAGCTTGAATGTCCCCTGGCTCTTCTAACTGTAAAAGGTAGGTTAAGATGAATAGAAAAAATAAAACCAGTGCCTATATTTTAGTAGGATCAATTATTTACAACTGTGTTGGTTGGTTAGGGAGGATTGTGAAAACCTCTTTCCACTTGCTCTTAACTTTCAGCAGAAAATTGCAACAACAAATTTGACACTAGAGATAACCTCAACTAAGTGGTGTATTTCACACATTTCAGAGAAGCAAGATGGGATAGTGTGGCTAAAACTGGTTTCAAATGCCAGACGTATGGGTTTGAATGCCAACTCTTTAGCATAGTAACACTGGATAACCTACTAATCCTCTCTGTGTTTCAACAATAATAGAAGCTACCTCACAGATTTGTTAGAAGGAGATATTTAATGTAAAGTACTTGGAATAATACCTGATATAGGATTACCACTGGATAAGCTTTAGCTAAATATAAATTACCTATTATTGAAGTTTTATATCTTTATTTTTTTTAAAAGATTTTTTTTTCAGTTATTTACTTTCACTAACTAAATCCAGAAAAGGGAACACTTTTTAAATTTAAAAACACAAGTCATTCTCTTTCAATGCATAAATACATGTATTAAAAGGTAGACTTCGATTTGGGGCTAAATGAAGAGAAGAGTAAAACACTAAAACATTTCATGAAAAAAAAATAAATAACTTAGTGGGAAACATTCCTGATGTTGCCTAATCGCCCTGCCTTTGATATCCTGCCTGTCAAACCAGCCAGTAACCCTAATTAAGTCTAGCTGTTCAGGCCACATTACCTTGCTAAGCCTCTCAGGCAACCGGGATCCAGTTCATGTCTACCTGCCTTCCCTCGCTGTTTGCTTCTGGCATAAATATGGCCCAGAAATCTTGGCTCCCCCACCAATCTTGGTTCCTTGACAAACAGGAAAAAACTGTTTTGCAAGGATTGAAGTAAACTTCTTTTGTAATGATGTCCTAATAGTACCATGTACAGGGATGTCGACATCATTTTTATTATAAAAAGAACTCTTTATCAGACTAACGTATTGTTTAAAATGTATTCTATTAGTGACATCCATTAATCTCAAATTGAAATGTATATTTTGGCAGCTTATTTGTCTCTGCTTTAAGTGCACTATCATTTTAATCACGCATTTGCAAAAGTTTGATTTTTCTTAATTAATGTCTGCTAAATTTACTTATGATAGACACACTCTTTTGCTACAGGTAAAACAGATATAGTGTGTGGTTATTAATTCCCAGTTAGCGCCATACAAAATTATTAATTGAGGTGGAATTTTTCTGCCAATGTACTTTAGTTTCTTTTCTTCAAATGAAAAGATGTAGGAATGTGACTGACTGGCGTACCCGCCCAATAAATGTAATTTCTCAGTGCCTGTCAGCTTGAAGACAATGTTTCACCCCAGTGTTTTCTTTCAAAGAGCTCCAGGGGAAATTTCGCAAGATTAGGAGAGGCACAATGGAACTATACAAAAGTCACTGGCTTTTTTTCTTTTATACATTCTGTGCACAATAGTGACATCTTCTGGTTGCCTGGAATATTTATGTTTAAACCAATGCTTTGAAACCATGTCCAACTTCTTTTCTGGTCACTCATCAAAACATGCCTTTTTTACATAAAGATAATATATGAAACATTCCTGAATCAGAAGCATGTCATCTTTAAATGTATGTCCTCAAAATTCCAATATAGGTATTTTAGAACAAAATATAATAGAACATATATTTATTTCATCAAAACTATTTCAAGACACACATTAAATGCAAAATTAACTAACATTAGAAATTTACTTGATACAATTAATAAGCCTGGTTTTAAGCATCTGCTATGAAAATTTCATTTTCTAGAAAGTTCACTGACAGTTGAAGGAAACTATAAAAAGAGAAAAATTCAATAATATGATGTTTTCAGGTTATTTTTAGTGTGGAATGAGAGCTATTTGGAGAGTCTGAGAGAAGGAAGGACCTAATGTTAATGGTCCACTGTTCCTCTGGGACTTTTTTCATAAGGGCCTGCTCCTGTGCAGAGCTCCACAGTCCCCTGAGCATGATCTAAGTGTGCTATTCTCAGTGCTAAATGCTCATTTTACCATTCACCTCTCTCCTAGTTCAGGCAGCCACTCCAGGGCCACACTGAGTCTAAACTGGTTCTGGTGATAGCAACCTTAGGGACCCAGAATCTCAATCCCTCCCATTAGGATTGAGCCTGTCATAATGTACAAGGTGAAAAGACACAGTGAATGTTTAAATTTAAAACATTTATTACAGTAAAAGACACACTGCCATTAGTCCCCCTTAAAATACTCCCCCTCACTTTGAACACACTTATCCTATCGTTCTTGCCACTTTCTGAAGAAGTTCTGGAAGTCTTCTTTAGTTGTACTGTCTGGCTGCCTCAATGTCCTCGATCAATTCAAAACGTTTATGTTTCATGGTCATTTTGACTTTGGGGAAGAACCAGGAGTCACACTATGCCAGATTCGGTGAATGAGGATGATGAGGACACACCGTAATGTTTTTATTTGACAGAAATTGCTGTACCAGAAGCGATGTGTGACACGGTACCTTTCCATTGTGATCACAAAATACAGTGAATGATGCTGCTGAGTACCATCCAACGGAAAGGCAGGGATCGTCATTCAATACGGGAAGTGATGCATCGAAACTTAGTAATAGTGTGTAACAAGTTTCAACTTGTTTGGTGCAGTCAGTTGGTTGTGAGCTATGGTTGAGAGAAGGTATGTTTTAAAGTGTGCCATAAGGGGTGGCTGGTTAGCTCAGGTGGTTAGAGCGCAGTGCTCATAACACCAAGGTTGCCGGTTCAATCCCTACATGGGCCACTAAAGCTGCATCCTCCACAACTAGATTGAAACAACAACTTGACTTGGAGCTGATGGGTCCTACCTAGAAAGACACACTGTTTCCCAAATTAAAAAAAAAAATTATAAAGTGTGCCATAAATCATCCTCCATCATGGCAATGCTCCATGTCACACATCGCTTCTGGTATGGCAATTCCTGTCAAATAAAAACATTACGGTGTGTTCTCATCCACCTTATTCACTGGATCTGGCACTGTGCAACTTCTGGCTCTTCCCCAAGTCAAAATTATTCAGGACATCAAAGTAGTCACCAACAGTGCAACTAAAGACACTCACGAAAGAGGACTTCCAGAACTGCTTCTGAAAGTGGCAAGAACAATGGGATAAGTGTGTTCTAAGCGAGGGGGACTATTTTGAAAGGGATCAATGGCAATGTGTCTTTTACTGTAATGTTTTTTTGTAACTTAAACATTCACCATATTGTTTGATCACACCTCATTTAACATATTTATATTTTGACCCTTTTCCCAGAAAAAAGGGTAAGGGTGACTTCAGTCATCTCAAGGTGATTTTCTAGAACCTCTCTCCCTAGCAAAGATGAAAAAACACATATACTCATCATAAATCAATTAAATAATCAACACCAGAAAATTCTAAGCAGACACTAAAGCAAACTTAATTTCAAATCAGCAGCTATTATAAAAGTAGAGGTATAAAAAATTAAGAGAAATTGAATTAATATTGTTCCTTCAGTCATGAATGCAATGCAGCAATGAGTATTATAAATTCTGGTTACACATTTTTAAAAGAGCATTTAACCTTAAGAAGTTAAAATGTGTAGATCAGGGTGATTTAAAGTGGTTTAAATAACAATAAACCAGATGAATTTATTATTAAATTTATATTAATTATATTTATCCTATTATCTGAATCAGCTAGTATCTCTATTCATAATAATAACTCCTCACAATCTTGTTACTATAAGTCAAAATAGATATTCATAAAGAACAGAACATGAACATTTTAGTACAAAATGTATTAAAGTATATAGGTCACATTTTTCTTTGCATTTAGAAATTAAGACATTTATGTTATCTAAAATTACAAATCAAATTTGACCAAAAAATAAGCGACAGATAATGTGTAATTATCCCATAAATGGTGCATACTAGTAAACCATTATGATTAATAGTTTACTATTACAATCAGGATTATACACTGAATATATTTCTGAATTTATAAAAAAAATGTATACTCTCAAAACTGAGAGGGGCCAGCTGGGTGGTGCAGTTGGTTAGAACGTGAGCTCTGAGTAACAGGGTCACCGGTTCGATTCCCACACGGGCCAGTGAGCTGCGCCCCAGCTGAGCTGCCGCTGAGCTGCCAATAGGTGGCTGGATGGCTCAGCTGCTGAGAGCACGTGCTCTTAACAACAAGGTTGCTGGTTGGATTCCCTCCCAGGATGATGGGCTACACCCCCCATCCCCCCCGCAACTAGATTGAAAGCGGCAACTGGACTTGGAGCTGAGCTTGCACCCTCCACAACTAAGACTGAAGGACAACAACTTGACTTGCAGCTGATGGGTCCTGGAAAAATACAATGTTCCCTTCCCCAATTCCCCAAATCTTTAAAAAAACAAAAAAAATGATAGAGATAAGCAATTGTTTCATTTCCTTACCTAATCTATAAAAGAAATGCTAGTTGTTTCTGGTATTGTTACTGCTTTATTACTCAGATTTCTAATCTCATTTTTTAAAATGTTCTTTTGTAAAGGAATAAACAAGCCTCACAGAACAAATACAACTACTATATACATTTTTCATATAGAAAATTTTAAATGTCCTTTAAGTATACTGCAGTAAAATAAGCAAATTAGGAAGGTATAGGCCATGATCTGATTGACAATAAAATCAACTTCCTTCCATGTAAGAAATGCATAAAATACAATATAAGGTTGGTCTTCAGATACAATGTGTGCAGTCTATTAGCAATTTTGCTCAAATATATTACATAAGTAAAACGCTAATATTGAC
Source organism: Hipposideros armiger (assembly GCF_001890085.2). Lineage (NCBI taxonomy): Eukaryota > Metazoa > Chordata > Mammalia > Chiroptera > Hipposideridae > Hipposideros > Hipposideros armiger. The sequence continues at coordinate 107,806 of NW_017732022.1, read as the reverse complement.
TTGTCATTCATGAATCAATAAAAGCTACAATATTGAATTCATCTGTGTCATGATCTATCTAAACAATTGCATTAACCAAAACAATTTTTAAATGATCCAATACCAAGAAAATTCAAAATAAATCAAGTTACATGATTTTCAAGAATGCCATTTTAATAGCTTCTATACACTATATATAAATAGAACAGCTATTTTCTGTCAAAAGATTGACTTTTTCAAAATAAAACCAAATTCTAATTTTTAAAGCTGTTAATCCTTTCCAAATTACTTGCAAGATTTAATGTAATTCCCACCAAAACTCCAATGAAACTTCATTTTACTTTTTTTTAATTTGGATGATCTTTAGTTCTTTAAATAAATGTTTACTGAAGTATAACACATGTACAGAAAGTGCGTAAATCCTAAGTATACAGCTGACTTAGCTATGCCTTGCTTTTCTAAGTTTTGCGTAACTCTTCCTCTCAGCTCCTTTTTAAAGCATGGTTTTTCAGTAGCATTAGGCTTAGTGAGACAATATACTCTCCATGGAATCAATGTGGAAGACTTATTGAATTTTTCTTTATGAACTCATTTATTGTCAATTTTCATAAATATCTCATGTGTGCTTAGGAAGAATATTTCTCTCTCTCTTTGCTGGGCATAAATTTACATATTAGCAAAAGCATACTACCTGTATTTTTCAAACAGTTTTGCTTATTTCTTTCTTAGTATCAAATTCTCAGAGGGATATATTAAAATTCCCACCTATACTTGTTGTTGGTTTATTTACTTCTGTAGTTGTGTCAGTTTTTGCTTTATTTATGCTAAGGATATACTGTTGGATACAAATATGTTCACAACTATGTTAAATCTCTGTGCATCCTATGTGATGTTTTGGCCATGAATTCTGTTTTCTCTGAAATTAAATTTATAACCCCTATGTTCTTGATTCATATTGGCCTGGTTATTTTATTTCCAACCTTTGTTTATAATTTTGTAGTCACTGTATTTAGAAACCTTTGAACAACCAACCTGAGACTCTTTTCTTGTTCTTAGTGAGACCCAGGTCTGAGCAAAGAACACTGAGGTAAGAAAGTAAAGTAGAATGACAGGAAGCCCCTATAAAGTCTTATGTTTTGTGCACTTTCTCATAGATTAGTCATTCAGCATGAAGATTTAATTTTTCCCCTCCTACACTGTAATATTCTTTAATTATCCAAACTCCTCTAGGAATATTGTTAAGAATAAATATATAACATAGTAAAGGAATTAGGGTAGCAGACTGCTAGGATACCTGTATTCATGAATTTTCAGTAACCAGCACCAAGTAAAATGAGATTCCATCCAGGAGATGTTGGGTATAGAAAACAGTATATCACCACAGGAAAACTAAAAAGTAGATAAGTCAAGAAGGACAAAATAAAAAGCAGAAATAAAAATCTCAACAGTCTGGTATAGCCCATTTGGATGTAATTCTTGAAAGAGGAAAAGCCTAACCCTTGATGTACATTTAGAAACATGTCAGCCCATGTTCTCTAAGTAAAAAGTCAAAATGAAACAGTTATGCCTGTGTCTACCACATGTAAAATATAAGATGAAGTTTTACTGTGCTTTCGTCACCTCACACCCTTCCTTTTTCCTATTGACTGATTTTTGGAAATACAGACCTAGATTATTTTTATTACTTTTAAAATATAATCTTTTTAAAATAATAATATCTGGAATGTGCACTTCATTCTGTGACAATATTTCCACTTTAAGATTTCACTCACCCCAAGTCCTTTCAGATCCTAACTTCCAATTCTCGAGTTTTCAGTTTTGATCCTCTACCTGTTACCTAAATTCTTTCTTTATCCCTTAGCTAAAGCTGTGGAGATGGTTACAGAAATCTCTCAACTATTCTACAGAAAAATCTTTCTGTTTTGGTTCAGAGGATGGAGCTTTTTACTGTGTTCCTTAAGCCATCCACATCAATTTTAAAGAACATGGGATTACCATTTTCTGTCTTTCTTGCAGTAAACTCTTGCCCATATTTTTTCCAGTTCCCATGTTGGTTTTACTTCTCTATGTCTTTATTAGTATTCCAAAGGTCGAGAAGGGTAAATCAGCTCTTTATTATAATACCATTCCAATCTGGAGGTTTAATATTTCCAATCACTGATATCACAGAATTCAATTCCCAATCTTAGTTAATAGACTGCTGCTATATGTCTGTCCAGCTCCAACTCCTAAACAATGAAGAAATGTTTGAATGTTTCCCTTCCAGTTTTAAATAATGCAACCATACTAGAATAATCCCATGTGGTGAAGAAATAAATGCTTTTTGTTTTTAGTTCAGTCACATCCCAGGCCCGTTTTTTCAGTTATTTATTTATTTATCTATTTTTTTAATTATTAAACCTTAAAGGAAGAAGTATCATAAATAGCTTTTGTCTGGAAAAGAAAATACATGAATTCTCTCAAATACACCAGAAGTTATGCCCAAATGATGAATTGGGTCTTTCTATAAATGCAACATGTTTCTGTTATCATTCATAAGTAAGTCAGTGCTTTGTTGCAAAAGTAAATAAGTATTTCTTAAAATGTCAACTTATTATAAAGAATTAAGAAATTATCTTGCTCAATAGTGCAAGCTCTGAGAAACAGGGTCGCTGGTTCCATTCACGGCCCTAGCTGAGTAGCCACTGAGCTGCCAAGAGGTGGCAGGATGGCTCAGCTAAAAAAGAAGAAAGAAAGAAATGTGTCAAGCACATTAAAAAGAACAAACTTGTTTGCATTCCTACATAATTTTTAAGAATCAGAGTCCCTTAGGATTTGAAAGACTTAGAGATAACCTATCTAGTTTGTCCTCTAATGCAGGGGTTGGCAAACTGCGGCTCACAAGCCACATGCGGTTCTTTGGGTACGTTCCATCTCAAATGTTTGCCGACCCCTGGAAGAGCCAATCCTGGCCCTCACAGCAATTTGAAAATTACTTGAGAGCCATTCATATATTTTTACAAATAAGGAAAATTTAAAGTAATATTATAAATGAAACTATGATAGTTTTATTTTCATTTACAATTTTATTTCAGAGCCACATGTATGTACCCCAAAAAGCTGCATGTGGTCGCCAGCTGCAGTTATCCAACCCCTGGCGGTTCTTCTGTCTCAAAATTTTGCCGACCCCTGCTCTAATACAATGTTCTTATTTGCCCCACCTCTGTTCTGACTTTTACATTACTTATCACATTAACGTTTTTTTAGGATTCTCTGGGCTGTGATTCTCAAAACTATGAGAAGCAATAATGATGCAAAACACATTGTTTTTACTATAATGTATATCTAGCACATGTTGCTGAATAAATGTTTGTTAGAGGAAACAATGACTAGCTGAACATGGGCATCCATGTTGGAAATCCCAGACATATGTCTTCATCCTTTGAATACTTTCTATGATGATGAATTTACTAATTAAGTTTTTTTTATTTTTATTGGGGAATTGGGGGGATGGGAACAGTGCTGGGGAATTGGGGAAAGGGGAACAGACAAGTTGCTGTCGTTTTGTTCTTCAATCTAGTTGTGGAGGATGTTGCTTCACTGGCCCAAGTTGGCACCATCATTGCGCTCTTCCCGGGCGAGGCAGATCAGTCGCCGGCTTCTGGACAGCCGCTCACTGTGGCTGCTGGCCGCTCACGCTGGCTGCTGGCCGCTCACGCTGGCTGCTGGCTACACACGGTAGCCCATGGCAATCCACTGCCACAGGGACTGCAGCCCACGCCGTCGCCGGCGACTCACGGCAGCCCAGCTCCAGGTTGAGCTGTTGTTCAGCATCTTAGCTGTGGAGGGCAGTGTCACTGGCCCTCATATGTGGGATCCGAACCGGGGCCCTCTGGCATCCCAAGCGAGTTCTTAACCATCGCGCCACTCGGCCGGCCCCTAATTAAGTTTTAAAGAAATATATTTTGTGTTCTAACAACTCTAACTCTCTAGAAGTTTTTTTTTTCCCCAAACCCTATACTGAAATGTGCCTCATTTCAAATTCTACCCTTTACTTCTTTCTAGCATTAAATTAGTCCATTCTTCATGCCTTCAGACTCTATCTGAAACATTGATTCTTCCGGGGTCTCAGGCTTGCTAACATTCAGACTGGAACTATGCTATCAGCTCTTCTGAGTACAAAGTGCGACCAATGAGGAGGTGTGCTATAATCCACAAGAATTGCTTGAGTTTTCTAATTTATACAGACAGAAATCCAGGAAACATGGGTAAGAATTGATATTAAGGGAGTGGGATAATGGAAGGAAAGTAAAGTCGGATCAGGATGCATTTACTGATATGGGCTCACTATGCAGAGCTTCTGCATTTAATGTTGCAGTTTGGAGAGTTAGAAAGGATTCTAATGGCTCAGTTGGTTGATTGGCTGAAACATGGACCAAAAAGTTGCCCGTGGTCAGCGAGTTAGAAATGTCAGATTTCCTTTGGTTTAATGTAGAGGAAGGGATTCAAAGGCTTATGGAGATTGGAATGGCAGACTGGATTTATCATTGAAGATCTATACAGTCATGGTGGGAGGATCAAGAAGACATACCTTTCACCAATGTTGTGAGAAATAAATTTGTGTGGGGAGTCCTGGCATCCTTGAAGAACTCAGTGATTGCTCTTCTTCGTAAGGAAGACCTTACAGTGGGAACTACAGTCACAGTATTGAGAAATCGAAATGCAATGGGAGTAGCTGGATCCCAGGGTACCAAGTGGCGGCACCCAACCATCAGTGGTGTGGTGGACATGGTTATCATATGGACAGCAGAGCCAAAGCAGCAATCAGAATAGTCTGATTTGTGCAGACCAATGGCATTGGCTAATTGATCATTATGTTCCGACACCTGAAATAGACAGGAATCCCACTAAATTCTTACTTGATCCATATAAGCAGAAAAGCTCTAGGTCAAGTGAACAAAAGGCTAACTTGAATCATAAATACAGAGAATAATGTCCCCTCAATCAATTCCCAGACTGAAGCCAGTTAACACATCCAGAATCCCTTGAATAAAGTGGAGGTCAGGTCCCCTTGAGAAAGGACCCAGTACACTGCCAAAAATTTATATTGTTAATCTTCCTCCCAGTCTTTCCTAAATGGGACCTACAACCTTTAACCAGAGTAACTGTACATTGGGGAAAAGGACATAATCAGACTGTTCAGGGACTACTGGACACTGGCTCTGAACTAACACTAATTCCAGGAGACCCAAAACATCACTGTGGTCCACCAGTCAGAGTAGGGGCTTATATAAATCAGGTGATCAATAGAGTTTCAGCTCAAGTCCATGTCACAGTGGATTCAGTGGGTCCCCGAGCCCAACCTCTGGTTATTTTCCCAGTCCAGAATGCATAATTAAAATAGACATACTCAACAACTGGCCCCACATGCTAGCTTATCAATTGTTTGAAAAAATATATACCTTATTTTCTCAGTGTCTTCTTCAAGATACACATTTGACTCCCACTTACATTTCCTTAAATGAAATTATTTCTAGCGTCTCCGTCAGACCCAGCATTGTAGTATATTTTTTACTGCTTAACTAATATTGAAATTGTATTTACCAAAGTTCCATGAGAACATTTTCACATAAATTGCCAACAAGCAGTCATTCTCAACTGTAGTAAAGCAAACCATTTTAGCCTAAACAATGAAATTTATATTTACAGCTCCTAAATTTCATCTTCTTATTTCTGGACCTGCTATCAAGATGTTCTTGAATCATAAGTAATTCAACAGGCAACCTTTTATTGATGGACTAGTCTGCATCAAGCCTGGTAATGGAGCGATAGAGATTAACGAGACACTGTTTTTGACCTCTAGTTGCTCTATCTAGTAAGGGACATAAAAAAAAGTAAATAATATAAATAAGCAACAAGATAAGTATTATGGGAGTGCCATGTAACAAATAACAAGTAGCTCCTGGGAGAAAGAGGACCAACACTGAGGAGACGCTTGAGCTGCAGCTGCAGGGAAAGACAGGCTATAGGCTGAGAGGTAAGAGAAATGAGCACAAAAGATGGGAGAAGAAGGAAGAGAAGTAGAGAGGCAGACAGTGGAGGATGGTTGAGGAGAGTGTGAAAAGGTAAGATTGAGGGTTGGGGGAGGAGCCTGAAGGCTTCAGAGTCCTGGATTTCCAAAGTCCTCAAAACCTGCCAATGATTCCATAAGTATTACGGTAAACTTTAAAATAATTTAAATAATCAGCTTTAGGTAAATTGGTAAACAAGGAAAATAAAATACAGATCATTTGGTGAATTGATCTTTCAACTACTGAGCTTTAGATGTATTAATTTGGAGCCTAAAATTTATAAATTGTGCAAGATGGCATATTCAAAAGATGGCTGCAAAAATATCTCCCAGCTCCTACGTTCTTCTACAAAGTGACCTTGTCCCACTGAGGAGCAGAGTTTATTTTCCATCATCTTATGACTGCTTTGACCAATATAATATGACAAGTACCATGCTGTGTGAGTAGTCCAAGTTACCTGGAGAGGCCACATGTAGGTGCTCCGCTTGGTAGCTCCAGGCGACCATCAGATGCCAGTTACGTGACTGAGCCATTTCAGATGTCCAGTCCAGTCAATCTTTCAGATGACTTCAACCCAATCCAAAATTTGACTGGAACTGCCTGATGAGTATTAAGAAAGAGCTGCTCAGCTAAGTCCATCAACCCACAGGAACCTGAGTGATAACAATATATTATTATTTTGAGCCATGAAGTTGTGAGCCAGTTTGTACACATCAGTAGTTAACTATAACAGAAGGATTAGGGAAGACAGAGGGGCTCCCTTGCTGATGACTAAGGATATTTGAAGTACGATGAAATTAAATGAATCACAGAGTGGTTAGGGAGAGCAGGAAGATAGTAGGGAGAGCAGGAACTCTGTTCCCAGAGTTCAGATGTGGGCTGGCTGCTCATTTCGGGGTCAATGAAGGTTCCTGCTTGAGAGACTGTGAGCAGCGATGCTATTAACCAAACAGAATTAAAAGAGGAACAGTGTGTTTGACCAAGATATACTAAACAATTTTTAACGTGTTGAGTTTGAGTTGTTTATACTATTTTCATATGGGATAATCAATAACACCTGTAAATATAGGTTCTGAGCTTTGGAAAGAGCTATAATATGTATGTACAAGGGGCATCAGCATATGGAAAGATATTTATTGAAGCCACAGGAAGTGGTGATATTACCCAGACAAATTATGAAGAAGAGAAGAACTTTTCCCCAAAAAAGTAATGAGAAATACCAACAATTAAAAGATAAGCAGGAGCCGGCCGAGTGCAAGTTGGTTAAGAGCTGGCTTGGGACACCAGCTCTGAACAGCAGGACCCAGGTTCAGATCCCACATAAGGTCCAGTGACGCTGCGCCCTCTACAGCTAAGATGGTGAACAACAGCTCGACCTGGAGCTGGGCTGCTATGAGTTGCCGGCGATGGCATAGGCTGAAGTGGGCTGCCATGGTCTGCTGTAAGCTACTGTGAATGGCTGGCAGCTGACGTCAGTGGCCGTACAATGGGTGGCGAGTGACTGCCTCACCCTGGAAGAGCACAATGATAATACCAACATGGGCCACTGAAGCGATGTCCTCCACAACTAGACTAAAGAACAAAAGGACAGCAACTTGTCTGTTCCCCTTCCCCAATTCCCCCAACGCTGTTTCCCTCCTCCAATTCCCCAATAAAATCTTTTTTAAAAGATAAGCAGAAAGGAAAGATACTTTTCACACAATTCTATTAAACACTATCATTTTCCTCTTTCAAATAGTAATGTATCTTATCATTGGGAATGGAGAAAAGAAAGAAACACTACTCTTTTTTACACAGCGATACTATATAAATTTTAGGATTTGGACAGAGGGAGAAGAGGTGATGCTCTTACTTGATTGAACTTATAGTAAAATTGCAAAATGATGAAATATTTTACAAACATGAAACTATTTAGAACTTGTGTTTTGAATAATATATATGTGATTGAGTCTATAATTTCTTCCAGCAAATTAGTAATGAGATCACAGACTAAAACAAAAATTATATGATATATAAAACATTAGAAAGTTAATTTCCTTCACACAATGTTTACAAAGCTTTGATAGTTTTATCTTATTTTCATGGCAACTTTCCTCCCAGCACAAATCTCACAAATCAAGTTGTAAACTCAGACTATTTGAAGTTAAAAATACGTAGTATACATTTTAGTGAGAAAATCCTGGTTAACATTATTTCAGGAAAAGCAAAATATTTGTTCCAAGTATCAACACGAAGAAATGCAAATCAAAGAAGTCGTTGTGAATATATAATTGGATTTTTTTTCTGCATTTGAACTATTTTTGCTCACAAAGCATACTAATTATATTTAATATAAGTAATATAGTTATTAACAGAAGGGCAGTGTGGTAAATTAGATGATGTTCAGCAAATATTTGCTCCTTATCCCAAATCTCCATGGATAAAGAACATTTTCTCACATCATTGATATTGGATGTGGTCATTTGAGTTGCTTTGGCCACTGGAATATAGGCAGAAGTAACACAGTGTCAGTTTTAAGCTCAGGTTTTAAGAGAATTCCACTCACCCTGAGAGCTTTCCACCACAGCCCTTAACAACAGCAACAACAAAAACGGCCCCAGGTAGCTACTTCCCTGCACTTTGGGGACAAAAAGACATTTGGAGCAGAGCTTCCCTGGCTGATTACACACCTGCAGCCAGAAGCAGAGCCAGCAGCACAGCAATTACACACAGCTGTACGTGTGAGAGTCAGTATCATTTTAAGCCACTGAGTTGCAGCGATATTAATGAGGCAATATCTAACTGAAGCAGGTAGCAAAAAAAGTTATATATTGACTCATATAAAAATATTTTCTGACATTAAAATATTTCACAAACCCATATTTATAATAAATAGCAAGAAACAAAGGTATATTATATTTTAATATGGTTAGACCTTGACTGTGATAAAAATATAGGAGCATCATCTATCAAACAGGTTATATAATTAAGGCAAAGTTAAAAAGAACCAATTTCTAAATGATTTATGTCTACATCTATAAGCAAAGTCATGAAAATTTAATAACTGGTCATGAATAATAAACACTCAAATATATATGTGTATATATATATTAATCAAAGAGTAGATTAATGTTTATTTCTGAAGAAAAAAAACAGGGTGGTAAACATATATCAAAGCATTATTCATAAGAGAATGTATTGATTTGAGCTCTCTAAAATTAGAGGAAGTGCTATTATGACCATGAAAGCATTTAACTTGACCTGAACTTTTGACTTCTGTATTTAATTGGTTATTATCTAAACAGAAAAGTCATTTAAAAAATCATCTAAGCCTGTCATAAGTCAGTAATTGAAAAATCTCACTAAAACAAAGATAAATGTCTCACAGGAATAAATAACTCATGTTTCTCTAAATTTCTCAATGCACTTCTTGATATTTGCCAGGAAAAAAGAAATTTAGTGTCATTTGAAATAAAAGTTTACATACATTTCTAAATACAAACATAGGTAACTTTTTAAAAGGTCTTTCAAGCAAACGAAGAAATTAAGATCTTCATATCTCGACACACGAAAAATTTGAATATCATTCCACAATTAATATTTTTTCATGTTTTATATTTGAAATTCAAGTTGGGAGAATTAATTATGGCAATTTGGGAACAGTTAAAACAATAAAATTTGGTGCTTTTCATTCTTAAAGATTTTTAAAAATTACATCTAGTTGAATAAAAGCAAGAAAACTTAGACCAGATTATATTCAAGGATCATAGGCAAAGACATATAAAAAAAACACAGATTGAAAGAAGACTGAAGCAGGAAAAGTTCAGATATGAAATATAAAACAGTAGGAAATAGAAATGCTAGAGTAAGATAAATCTAGTTTTGAAAATGGAAAATATTAATGTAAAGGAAAAACTTTTAAGCTACCATGAAGCAGTTTAGTTATTGTAGATGCAAATCAGTGGAGAAATAAATGCAATGGGAACTTTTAGCAAAAATGGTTCATAATATTGTGATGAGTTGTATCTGACACATCAGTTCAGACAAGATTGGTGCAGTTGTCCAAAACATTTTCCTTTTTTATAGGCTAAGTAGAAACTAGAGTAGATGATTTAAGACTTATGATGAATCATATGAATCATAATACAACTTATGATCTTTAAACAAAGTGCTTTTGAATGAAGAGATGGATTATAGAGTCATAATAAAAATGTACATCAATTTGACACTTGAACAGTCCAAAGAGCTATTTGAAATAAAACATGTCGATTTTTATTCCAGCTTAGTAACAACCTATATATAAATATTTTATGTATGTATGTATGATGTATGTATGTATTCACACATAAAGGATGTAGTAAGAGACAGAAAAAGAACAACTGTTAGAAGGATACACTGCAAATTGCCATTGTTTTCCATAAAGTGAGGTGGTAGAATAGAGACTCTTTCCTTTATGCACTTCTCTATAGTTTGAATTTTTTATAATCTTGTCTTCATTTTAGAATTTTAAAATGTTTTTAAAGTTCTCAATTCAAAAGTATCTTTGTCAAGAAAAGTGATTGAGTTCCCTCTACTGAGCTTCCTGTTCTGTGCATACGCTTCCTTTCATACTTACACACAATGTAGTGCATATAGAATTTAGCATAATGGCTAGAGAGATGGCCAAAACACAAGAAGTCAATTCATCTCTAAATACAAGCAAGAATCATCTAGAAGACAGATAAAAATAAGATACCATTTATAATAAGATCAAATATGGATGAAAAATCTAACAAGATATATTTATAAGCTCTGTAGGGAAAAAATATAAAACTGAAAAACATTAAAGCTATACAGTCTTCATGGATAGAAATAATATTAAAAGTTGTCAGTTATCCCCAGACTGATCTATAGCTGCAAAGCAATTCCAGTCTAAATTCAGGGCATTTTTTACATTGGAACTGATAAAATGGTTCTTAAATTATAAAAACATGAAACATCAAGGATAGCAGGGTATTTTTGAAGAAGAGCACAGAGGGGGAATAACCCTGATACAGTTTGGGCTTTCTTTTAAAGCTATGATAACTGAGAAGCTGTAGTACTACTTCAGGCACAGACAAATTGAGCAATGTGATAAAAGACCCAGAAGCATATATATGCATGTATGGAACTTTGATATATAACTGAGATGGTCTACCAGACTAGTGAAGAAAAAAGGATCTATTGAATAAATGAGGCTAAAAATAATCAAGAAAAAACTGAAATTTTATCCTTACCTTATAAACAAAAATTTTCCAGATGAATCAATTACTTATATGTCAAAAACAAAATTTAAAACTATTAGCAGAGGGGCCGGCCGAGTGGCGTGTTGGTTAAGAACAGGCTTGGGACGCCAGAGGACTCCGGTTTGGATCCCACATATGAGGGCCAGTGACACTGCCCTCCACAGCTAAGATGCTGAACAACAGCTCAGCCTCGCCTGGGAAGAGCGCAATGATGGTGCCAACTTGGGCCAGTGAAGCAACGTCCTCCACAACTAGATTGAAGAACAAAACGACAGCAAACTTGTCTGTTCCCCTTCCCCCAATTTCCCAGCACTGTTCCCATTCCCCCAGTTCCCCAATAAAAATCTTTAAAAAAAAAAATTAAGAAAAGAGATGAACAGGCATTTTACAGAAAAGGGAAAAGTGTATCATAATAAATTTATGTATCGATTGTTATCTCCACTAGCGAACAGGAAAATATAACAAATAAAAAACAATTTTTATCACTTGATTGGAAAACATTAAGATGCCTAACACTACAGGTATTGAAGATAGTATGTCTTAATAGTATAGTATAAATTAGGATAGCACTCCAGAAAGTCCACTCTTAGATACATCAATGAGAAAGCTTTACCAATACAGACCAGAAGACATGTACAAGAATGTTCATAGCAGCATTATTTATAAAACAACTAGAAACAATTCAAAAGACAGAAGAATGAATAAATTGCAGTCTCATTACATGTGGAATATTATATAATGGTCCAAAATTGCTTTCCCATGAAAAACATGGAGTAAAACTAACTTTAGAAGATATAGTCTGATATCTTTTTTTTTGCCTTCTTTTATTAATAAATTTTATTTTGTAGAACAGTTTTAGATTTAGAGAAAAATTGAGCAGATAGTGCAGAAAATTTTCCCTCACTCACAGTGTTCCCCTTATTATTAACATCATGTGTTAGTGTATATTTGTTACAATTAATGAATCAAAATTGATACACTGTCACTGACTCAAGTCCAAGACTGCATTAAGGTTCACTCCTTGTGTTATATAGTTCCTGGGTTTTGAAAAATGCATAATATCATGTACCCACCATTACAGCACCATACAGAATAGTTGCTCTACCCTAAAAATCCCCTGTGCCCCATCTATTCATCCTTTTCTCTCTCCTTTCTTCTCTTCTTCCCCTTGAATCTCTAGCAACTACTGATCTTTTTATTGTCTATTTTTTTTCCTTTCCAGAATGGCATGTGTCTAGAATCATACAGTATGTAGCCATGTCAAACTGGCTTCTTTCACTTAGCAATATGCATTTACAGTTCCTCCATGTCTTTTCAGGGATTGATAGCTCTTTTCTTTTTATTGCTGTGTAATATTCCATTGCACAGATTACCACAGCTTTGTTTATCATTCATCTACTGCAGGACATCTTGGTTGCTTTCAACTTTGAACAATTATGAATAAAAATTCCATAAACATTCTTATGCAAATGTATACACTGAGAAGTTTTCGGTGTATACGTAGGCATGCAATTGCTGTATCATACAGTAAGATTGTGTTTAACTTTGTAAGAAACTGCCAAACTATCTTGCAAAGTAGCTGTGCAATTTTTCATTTGCACCATCAATGAATGACAGTTCCTGTTGTTTCACACCCCTGTCAGCATGGAGTTCAGGCTTCCCAGGAGGTGTGTAACGTTACTGTGGTTTTCATGCGCCTAATGACAGACGATGTTGAGCATCTTTTCATATGCTTCTTTGCTATCATTATATCTCCTTTGGTGAGGTCCCTATCTTTGGCAAACTATTTTTGAATGGGATTCTTTGTTTTCTTGTTGAGTTTTAAGAATTCTTTGTAAACTTGGATACATGTCCTTGAGCAGATAAGAGTTTTGTAAATATTTTCCCCCAAGTCTGTGGCTTGTCTTTTTATCCACTTATAAGTGTGTTTTGCAGAGCAGAAGCTTTTAATTTTAATTTTTTCTTTCATGAATCTTGTTTTTGGTGTTGTACCTAAAAATTTATCACCAAACCCAATGTCATAGATTTTCTCTTAGGTCGTTTTTCAGTAGTTTTATAGCATTGTGTTTTACATTGAAGTCTATGACCAATTTTAGGTTAATTTTTGTGAAAGGGGTTAAGACTGTGTCTAGATTTTCTTTTGGTGGCGGGAGGAAGGGGAGCATACAGGCATCAGTTGTTTCTGCACCATATATTGAAAAGATTATCCGTTCCCCCTTGAACTGCTTCTTTATCAGAGATCAGTTAATTATATTTGTGTGAGTCTATTTCTGGGCTCTCTATTCTGTTCCATTGTTCTATTTGTCTAATTCTTTCTCCAGTGCTACACCGTCTTGATTGCTGTAGCATTACAGGAAATCTTAACGTCAGACCTTGTCAGTCCTTCAAATTTGCTCTCCTTTACTATTATGTTGGCTATTCTGAGTCTTTTGCCTCTTCAAACAAATTTTAGTATCAGTTTTCAGATATTCACAAAATAACTTTCCAAGATTTTGATTGGGATTTCCTTAAATCTATTAATCAAGTTGGAAATAACTGAACATCTTGACAATATTGAGTCTTCCAACCAATGAATGTGAATATCTCTGCATTTATTTAGATCTTTAATTTCTTTCATCAGAGTTTTTAAATTATCCTCATATAGGCTTTGTGTGTATTTTATTAGATTTATACCTACATATTTCAATTTTTGGTGCTACTATAAGTGGTACTGTGTTCTTAATTTCAAATTGTTCATGGATGGTATATAGAAAACCAATTGACTTTTATATACCAACAACTTTGTATCCTGTACCCTTGCTATCATCACTTAGTTCCAGGAGGTTGTTTGGTTTTTGTTTGGTTTTTTAATTTTTGGAATTTTCTACCTGACAATCATGTCATCTGTAAACAAAGAGTTTATTTCTTCCTTCACAATCTGTATACCTTTTATTTACTTTTCTTATCTCATTAGCTAGAAAATTCAGTACAATGTGGCATAGGAGTATTGGGAGGGGAATATCCTTGTCCTGGTTCTTGGTTTTAGGGGAAAGCATATAGTTTCTCACCATTAAGTGTGATGTTAGCTGCAGATTTTTTTTTATTCAAATTGAGGAGGTTCTTTCTATTTCTAGTGTACTTGGTTTTAATCATGAGTAGTGCTGGATTTTTGTCAAATGCTATTCTGCATCTATTGTAAGATCAGATGATTTTTTTTTCTTTAGCTTGTTTATGTGATGAATTATTTTAATTGATTTTCAAATGTTGAACCAGGTTTCCATACTTGGGATTAATCCCACTTGGTCAGCATGTAGAATTTTTTTTTTATACATCGTTAAATGTGATTTGCTACTATTTTGTTGAGGATTTTTACATTATGTTCATGAAAGATACTGTTCTGTAGTTTTGCTTTCTTGTAATGTCTTAATATGATTTTGGTATTAGAATAATGCTGTCCTCATAGAATTAATTAGGAAGTATTCCCTCTGCTTCTATTTTCCAAAGGGGATTGTAGAGAATCAATATCATTTCTTCCTGAAATGTTTGGTACAATTAACCAGTGAAACCATCCGGACCTAGTGTTTTCTTTTTAAAAAATATTATTAATTATTGATTCAATTTGACAGATATACCCTCTTCTGATTATCTAATTCTCCTTGTATGAGTTTTGGTAAATTGTATCTTTCAAGGAATTGATTCATTTCATCTAGGTTAGAAAATAGGTGGGCACAGAGTTGCTCACAATATTCCTTTATGATCTTTTTAAAGTTCATGGGATTAGTGATGGCTCCTCTTTCATTTCTGACATTAGTAACTGGTATTCTCCCTCTTTTTTTCTTGATTAACTGAGCTAGAGGTTTATCAATTTTATTGATTCTTTTTTTTCATAGAACCAGCTTTTGTTTTCATTGATTGTCTCTGTTAATTGCCTGTTCTCTATTTCATTGATTTCTGCTCTAATTTTTATTATTTCTCTTCTTTTGCTTACTTTGGATTTAATTTGTTCTCTTTCTAGTTTTCTAAGATGGAAGCTTAAATTATTGATTTTTAGATCTTTCTTTTTTGTAATATATGCATTCAATACTATAAATTTCTCTCTAAGCACTGCTCTCACTGCATCCAACAATGTTTTAAGTTGTTTTTGCATTTTCAGCTAGTTCAAAATATTTTTAAATTTATCTTGAAACTTCTCCTTTGACTCATGTGTTAGAAGTATGTTATTTAATCTCCAAATAACTTTGGAGTTTCCAGCTGTCTTTTTGTTATTTATTTTACTTTAATTCCATTGTGGTCTAGAACATACTTTATATAGTTTCTCTTCTTTTCTATTTTTTAGGTGTGTTTTATGGTGCAGAGTGTGGCTTATCTTGATCACTGTTCCATGTGAGCTTAAGAAATACGTATATTCCAGTCTTAAATGGGATCTGAGCCTTACAGTTCTCTCAGCAGTATTCTCCTGTTATTATACAGAAGCCCTGTAGATGTGGTGGTAAAGTTGGGGCGTGGGGAGGGAACGGGGTTCCCTAGTGTGATTAGTCTCATCCTTTCAGTAGGCCTGTGCCCCTGGGATTATGACCTTATCAAGCGCTTCTCGGTTATTTTTTTTTCCCCCTTAGTTGAGTCAGGAAGACTCGATGGGGCTAGAGTTGGGTATTTCCCTCTCCCCATGTCAATTAGATTCTGGTAAAATGTTTTAAACTGAGTCAAGTCTTTCTCACAGAAAAATAAAAAAACATTCTGGGCACATTTCAAAATGGTTACTTTTTACCTCCATCTGCCAGAAGCAGGAGGAATTTTTCTCAAGTCTCCATCATGAGCACTTGATGGGGCTCCTGCACAAAAAAAACCTCACAAAACTATGGAGGTCAACCTAAGACTGAGTCAGAAGTTTTATAATGAAGTCAGTCCATGGTTAGCCGCCAGTAATTTGTTAGTTGCTCTTTATGTAGTCCTACCAATGATGGGCGATGATGGATTTTGCTCCACATAAGCTGTGATTCTCTGTACTCTCCTGTCTCTCCAGTTTACAAGGCAGAAATCTGCCACTTAATCTCAATTCTCTAGTGGATCTAAGAAGAGTTGTTGACTTTTAGTTTTTTCAGTGTTTTTCTTGTTGTGAGGATGCAGGTGATGTCTTCCAAGTTCTTTACATGTTCAACCAGAAACTGTCAGTCTGATATCCTTTTCTTAAAAATTAAAAAAAAAAAGAACTAAAGCCAATTTACTTTTAATAAAATATAATAAATATATCTTATAGAAACCAAAGTAAATATAAACACAAAGTTGGGATAGTGTTATCCTTTTAGGAATAAGGACGCATTTCCTGGCTGCAGTTAGCTGATGTCCATTCTCAGCTTCTAGAGGCTACTGGCTTTCCCTTTTCACGGTTCCCTTCATCTTAAAAGTCAGTAACTTGAGAGACATCTGTATCATTAACACACAAGGAGATAACCTATTATGAGTAAGAGTTAATTAAAGCCACATAATTGTAAAACCATGCGAGAAAAAACAAAGTTAATCTCATACCAAATACTAAAATGGATTCATAGTAGTTATAAATATGTATAAAAGGCAAAATAATTTTAGAAGGTAATATAGAAGAATAAATTTCCTATCTTGGGGTATTAAAAATCTTTTTTAACAAGAGTACAAAATCATTAACTGTAAAAGAAATGGTTCATAATTAGGCTACACTAAAATTAAGAATGTATCTAGTCACAGGGATGTAAAGTACAGGATAGGGAATATAGTCAATAATA
>NW_017732022.1:83307-89066 GCF_001890085.2 Hipposideros armiger | reverse complement strand
TCTTTGTTTATGTATGATGCATTTCACAACGAAAAATATGTATATATTAACTTTTCAGTGGTTGCCAGTCTCATTACCCTAAGAATGAATTTCAGAATCCTACAAAAGCCAACATGATCCAGCCCCAACCTCCTCCTTGACCTCTATCTCATCCTGGACTCTCCCAAGTTCTCTACACGCTAATCACACAGTTTTCTGTTCCTCTAACACTCTGAGTTCATTCTCAAATTTGCATTTCCTCTCACTCTGCTTTTAACTATTTTCTCCTGATCTTTGTATAACTGGCTTCGTTTCATCATCAGGTCTCAGCTCAAATGTCATCTCACCAGAGAACTCCCTGAATATCTCATAGCAGATAAGTGGCAGAATCACAAATATACATAATCTTCATAATAAAATTTCTTACAACAAAAGTTAGTGTAATGTATCTTCTTTGTCAATGTGCCACTATAAATATAAAATAAATAAAAATTGGAGACTGAATTTCTTTAGTGGATTAAGCAATGTCACATATAATTAACAGAGCTGGAAGTGAAATGGAGAATGAAGACATTAGTAATAACCTATATCTCTATTTTAAAAGCTGACAATGTCTTATAGATACTTTGCTTGAGTCCATATGTTTCTGAATGATTATAGTTTGCTAATATATTCTATTTATAGTGCTTAATTCAGGGCCTTGCTATTCTTTTTCTAAAGTTTTGCCTCAATCAAAGTCAATTACACTATAATTAATACTCCTCAACTTCCCCCTTTTTAATTTCAGGGGTTTTAAAATTTACTCTAGTCATTTATACTTAACAATTGAATATGCTAAGAAGTTAAAAAAAAGACTTAATTGTGAGTTTAAATTAATTCATCATACATAAATAGCTTGCAGATTTCCTTTTGGAAATGAAAAAGATTAAGTAGAATACCACTGACTACTGCAAAGAAACACAAGCAATTATCTGCATTTCTATATTCTATCTTTAAACTCCTTATTAGCTCATTTGTTACTTAGGCCAATTAGTTTTGGTTGCTGAAGATATATTATTCAATATGTAGGAAAGTTGTTGCTCTGTTATAGTCTTATTTTTCCTTTTTTTTCTAGTTTTTATTGAAACTCAGCTTTGCACATTTTAACATGATCATTTTATCCCAAGCATTAATTCCTTGTTTTTTTGTTAGCATGGTATATCTCAAAAGAATTTCATTTAATTTAACACATTTTTTCTAATTTCTGGAAATACATGACACTGTAAATGTAAATGGCTTAAATGTCATTTCAGCATAATGCAAGAGTTAGTGATATGATTTTTCTTATAATCACTGACTTACTTTTCTTTTCACCAAGATGATTTTAAATGTTTATAGTTGGTTCTGTATTAACTATTAACTAAAATATTTAACTTTAATAATGTGTCAAAAAAACTATAATAATGTACCTAAGTAAAGTTCTGATTTGGGTTCTGTGCAATGAAAAGTGAAAAAATATACAACCATCATATATAATCAAATGTCTAAATTTTTGTGGAAAAAAAATGGACCAGGGTCTAAATATATAACATTCACTATAAAAGGTGTTAAATGTAAGAATCTCAACATTTTCCATTCTTATTAGAATGTATGCATTTCTCAAAATCTCAAGAATTTATTTGGGTGGAATTATCCATTGTCCCTTCATGTACTATCCCTTTTTTGTGTCATGATGGATAAAGGATATGTCTTCTACTGCTTACAAAAATTATAAAATTTGAGGTTAGGTAAATCTAAAACCTTTGTAAAATCATGTCAGCTTAAGCATAAATGCTAGTTCAAAATGAAACATGAAGCATTCAAATGAAAATTATAATTTGCATTACACTAGAGGCCATTAAACATTAATAGGGTCTGCATTATGGAATTAATGACTAATATAATCAACTATAGCTGCCTCAAATTGTGAAAGTCCACATAATTTTCAATTGCTTAAATTCTCTCATACAGAAATATAATTTGGAAAATTCCAAGAAAATCAGCTCTGCAGTTAGTCCTTACATTTCTTTATGTTGTTTGTAACAGCACTTGGGAATTGTCATTCATTAATCCCCACACTTGAAGAAACCTGCCAGGACTAACTGCAAAATCTATCAGTTGAAGACAGCAGAACTACAGCTAGGATTTATTATTTTAACTTCTCTTTTATTCCCTCCTAGGAGTAAGAGGAGGAAAGCATAAATGTTAGAGGCGTGAAGACTTCATACTCATTGCATTTCATGGGTCTGATAATGTGACATAAGTTAATAATCTACCTAGACGGAAAAGAGTTAGTACCTGGGTTCCCTAGCTCTCAAATGTTAAGTCTAAACTACTTTTTTTTTCCTTTCTTTAATCCATTTCTCCTGAGAATATTTCTATTCTATTACAGGATTGTGTCAGAAGTATCCACATATGCTTCATATGGCCTTGGTTTTTCTTCTTTTTTTTATTATCATTTCTTTGAAGTCTCTTCCCATTACTTTACCAGGTCCTGAAACTGGCTAACAATACAAAATATAGAACTTTTATTTATCCAGTTCTATTTTGTGATCTCAACCAACTTTACCATTACTTAAAATAATTCGACTTGAGAAAACAAAACTTTCGATTCTCTGCTCTTCACAAAAGAAAGCAAAAATATGACACAGGTATGTTTCCATGACTAATCCACTTCACAATCATTATTTTTTAAACACCAAAGGTTTAAAAAAAAAAACCCAAAGGTTGATATCACTTAAGAAGGCGGCAAGAAGGACATAAAATTTTGTGGCATCTAGTCCAATAATATGATAGTTTCCCAAGCTTTTCACTATATTCCATAAAATTTTAGAGTATATTTTTATATAACTCCAAGACTACATACTGTCTATTTTATTCTACTAAATTTGTTCTAGATATAATCACTAACAACATTTCAAATACTACTTACTTTAATAAATACTATAGTTCCTATAAAGTGATTTATGTGGTGTTTAAAGTGATTTATTTTGTTGACAGAAGAGGATCACAACATTTCCTGCACCTCTAACTACAGAAACTCTCACAGTCCTTAGGCAACAGTGAGCTAAACTATAGCTATCTGCTCCTCCATATTTAATTCAGAAGATCAGAAACACACATACCACTAGCCATGCAAGTTATGATCAGAAAATAGTCCTTTGATTTGCTCAGGAAAAATACTAACCCAAAGAGAGGAGGAAACAAGAGTATTAATTAGGGTTTTTGTTTTTGTTTTTACATTAGTTAAAGTAAGGATCAGAGCATAAAACACCAGATAGTAGACAGAATTCTAAGATTGTCCCCAAGGTTCCTGCCCCTGCTGTACACACCCTATAGTGTTGCTTTCCCTTGAGTGTGGGAAGAACTAGCAATATGATGAAACAGTCACTCCTTTGATTAGGCAATGAATTTAATTCTGTCAATAATCTGAATAAGCCTAGAAGATGATCCTGAGTTCCCGATGAGAACTCAGTCCCAGCCGACACTTTGATTTCAGCCAGAGCAGAGGACCCAGTGAAACCATGCTGGGTTTCTGACCCACAGAAATTGTGAGATAGTAAATGTGTGCTGTTTTAAGCCACTAAGTAAGAGAAAATGAATATAAACAATCCTATATTTTGTAGGTGACAAGTCAGATAAGATTGTTTACACAAAAGGCAAAAACTAAACTGACAACATAAAGTGCACCTGACATCTAGCCAATGGAAAGAAAACCTAGAGTCCTCACAATTTTTTGCTGTACTTATAAAGTCCTTCTGAAATGTATATACTTAATGTATAAAGATTTATGTCTGGCACTTTCAATTTAAAGATACAACAATGATGGAATGACTACCACCATCCTTGGGATGTGTAATTATTATCCTTAATTTGATTTGTTGTCTATCCTTACCAATATGCGTATTTTGTTTATAAATATCCAAAAAATTAAGATTGCATTAAAAATAATGCATGATAAACTGTTACTTGAATAGTGTTTATCTGAGATATCTAATGTCTACATTTTTGGATCAAATTCTTTTGCCTCAGAGAAATATATTTTAAAGAGAAAATTCATGAGGTACATTTTATGATCTACTTCAGAGGAAATAGTTGGAAAGAAAATTAACATCCCTATCATACACATATAATTTACACTGAACAAAATATTATTTCACCTTATATTTCTGAGTGAAAAGACAGAACATTAATGTATTCATGAAGTTACAATTCATAGGCTAACAGCCTACATAATTTATAAGCTAAGAATTGTAAAGTACTTCTCATATTTCAATTTTATCTGCTACTATTTCCTTCCAAACAGTTACCTTTTTCTGATTTTCAATATTTCTTGTGTCTATTCAATACATAATAAAAGGTTATATTTTAAATGAAAGACAGATAATGTGGCAAGGCTATAATTTCTTTAAGCTTATTATACAACATATATATATATATATATATATATATATATATATATATATATATATATATATNTAGAGGGCAGTGTCACTGGCCCTCATATGTGGGATCCGAACCGGGGTCCTCTGGTGTCCCAAACCAGTTCTTAACCATCGCGCCACTCGGCCGGCCCCGGGAACTAGACTTTTTGAGGTGATCACTTCATAAGGTGTATAAGTGTCTAATCATTATGTTGTACACCTGAAATTAAGAGTATTGTATGTCAACTGTAACTGGAAAATAAATTAATTTTTTAAAAATTAAGAATTCATGTTCACCAAAAGACCTCATTGAGAGAGTTAAAAAAAAAAAAAGCCACAGAGGGCCAGCCGAATGGCTCAGTTGGTTAAGAGCTCGCTCAGGAGTTTGAGCTCTGAGCAACAGCGGTTCGATGCCCAGCCCGAGCTGAGCAGCCGCTGAGCTGCCAACAGATGGCAGGATGGCTCAGCTTAAAAAAAAAAAAAGCCACAGAATTTAAGATATCTGCAACAAATAAATCTAGAAAAGCTTATATTTAGAATATGTCTTAAACCATACATATCTACAAATTAATAAGGTAAAGACAATGAATCCCATAAAAAAGGCAACTAAAAAGGATGCATAAAAGTCTGTTTGACCTTACTGACATTCAGAGAATCCAGAATAAAAACCATAAGGAGTTAATATTTTTACTTCAATGGTTTGATTTATAAAAATAAAATTTGACAATACCAAGGGTTGGGGAGGGCATGGATAACTGGGACTCCTGTGCTCTGCTGGCGCCTAGGTAAGCTAATAGAGTCACTTGAGAAAAGGATTTGGTATTTCTTCCTAAAGCTGGAGATGCACATGTCCTACACCCAAAAATTCTCTAGAGAAAGTCCTGATGTGTATAACAGGATACAAGGGCAAGTTTATTATTAGCATAGTGTATACTTTATTCATTTTTCTTCAAAGCAAGAGAAAAAGGAAGGGAATCAATCAAACAGCAATCAATAAATTAATGAGTAAATAAATTGTAGTCAGTAATATATTAAAATACTACCCAGCAACAAGTATATAATGTTAAGCCAAAAAAGCAAGTCACAGAAGAATATATACAATATGAGTCAATTATTCAAAGATGGCAAACTAAACCATGGAGCAAACTAAACCATGGATTTGCAGCATCTGAAATAACCAGCAAGAAAATCTAGGGAATAAGAAACCTAGAATTCAGGCTGCTGGGGAGGGATTGGGGGGGGGCGGTGAGGGGGGGCTCCTATTGGGAAAAAATAAGCAGGCTTTGTTATTATTTGATAATGTAGGCAAAATTCTATTTCTTAAGCTAAGGGGTAGAC
>NW_017732022.1:40092-78548 GCF_001890085.2 Hipposideros armiger | reverse complement strand
GTTCTGAAAAAAACAAAACAAGAAAACAAGTTGACCATTTTAAAGTTACAGTTTCCACCTACTTGTTCACTTTTAGTCTTAATTATGCCTCATTGATTAAAAAGAATTATCCAATCGTGGAAAGGGTAAAATGACAGGCAGTAAGTGTTCGTCTGGATGTGGAGAAATTAGAATCCTCATTTATCACTGGTGGAAATATAAAAACTCTTTATAAAAGAGTTTAACAGTTCCTTAAAATGCTCAACACAGAGTTACCATATGACAAAGCAATTCTACTCTTAGGTGTATGCCTAAAACAAATGAAACATATGTCCACGCAAAACTGTGTGCATGCATGTTCATAATAGCATTGTTCAAAATAGCAAAAATGTGGAATCGAATAAGGCAGTGGTAATGGAAATGGATAGGGTTAGAAAATTTTGGTAGAATCAACAACTCGAGAGAAAGGGATTAAGGATGATTTAAAGGTTTCTGGCTTAAGTAAACAAATGGAGGTTGCATTATAGGTGCTCCCAGGAGGGTTTCTGCTGACCACTCCTTCCCATTGTGAGGAGAGATTTTTTTTTGTCCTTATTTGGACCTTATGGGAACTGTCATGGTGACACAGGTGGTGGAGATTTTCCCTCTCTGTAATGCTAAAAATATTATAATCCATTACAATTAGCTAAAGTACATATTCAGGGGCAAGATGGCGCCCTGAGTCTATCAGCCACTGAAATCAAGTTCTGGCTGGTCTGGTAGCTCCACCTTTTTGAGAGAATGATCGCATCTCCTCTCTTCTTTTCCCTTACTTCCTCCTTCCCTTCCTCTGCCCTCTCTTCCTATGGCCCTGCCCTTTCTGCCTACGGTAACAATGGCTCTTTTCCCTCTCAGCTTTCTGAAGGCAAAATTTGGAACCAGTGACTCATAATGCCAATGCCATGACCATTAGGTAGTTGTCTCTCTAAAGTGTTCAAAGCTATTGTGAATTTTTTTTCACTGAATTAATATTCCAGTAAGGTAAAAAGTGAAAGAGGGAAGAATTTCAAGTCTGAACATGAACTTCTCTGTAAATCAATACTCTGAAAATCAATAATTTATATAATTAATTGTTGAATTATTGTTTTTAAAACCCAGTTAAATGGTGGTAAATAAAATTGCATCCAACCAAAGAATATCTCTCATTAAAAGAAAATGCTGAGAGCTGGATGGTAGTCAGGCTGGAGAAGTGGCAACGGTTACCATGGAGGCAAATTGAAACACATAGAAAAGACCACAATACATCAAACTTAACACCTCAACTTGCTTCCCAGTAATTACTTCATACCAACATCATATTGCTTTAAAGGCATTCTGTGCTGGTTTGTTATAAGAACACGCCGACATAGCATTAGGCTTCGGGTTTTCACAGCTCCTGTGTAAGTTTTTAGTGTGATTTTTCTTGTTAATCTTCCTTATGTTTTTGCATTAACCTAGGCAATCATAACTCAAAACTGCTGATTTTTTAATACAAAACTTCTGACATTTTCTCAAAATTAGTAAAGAATATTCTAGTTCCTAATTCAATACGTTCATAAGAAAAAAAGTTCTGGGTCCAAAAATTAAAAATAAACATAATCATTTTTAGCAAAGGAATATTTACTCTTCTATACTTGTAATACTTTAAAAGATCCATTAAGTAGGGTATGCAATGATTAGAAACAAAAAAAAGTTGCTTTTATTCCTCATTGATTGGTTTCCAGTAGGAACAATGGGCTCACTCCAAGAACTGCTATGTGCATACTTGAAATGAAATAAAAAATTGAAGAAATATTCCAAAGGCCTAATGTGTTAGGTTATACACTATAGCCACAGTATGTCTACAGTCATTTACACATTTTCCCAATTTTTAAGCTAAATATCCATACCTTTTACAGTAATGTTGAGATTTAATTTCTTCACTCCTTAGCAATCACTATCAATGGTCAGAAGCTGTCTGATGCATCACAAATTCTAAAATATTGAAGAGCATATAAATTTCAAAATTACAAGTAAAATTAGTTTTATTTCCCCCGATTGCATTTTTAACTAAAACCTACTCATTCTGGCACATTGGTTTATTTGAACATGTATTCTTCATATAACTACGTTGGTCTAATTTACTGAGCACCTCATTATGTTGTACCACTTCTTTTTATGTGATCATTTCCAGTGCCAGAAGTTGTAGCAATAAAAATAATATTCAGAAGTACAACTTTGTTACTATAAGTATTTATACACTTTTCCTCATATAAATGTCTATTTCTTGCCCAAAAATGAAAAATGTCTTCTCTTCTCACTGTTGCTGTCATGTGATATCAATAATTAACTTCTCATAATATTGTATATTGGCAATATTTTAGAAATAGAGGCATTGATAGTGACAAGAATCAATATTATGCATTGTAACCTGCTCAAACCTTCTCTATTTCCTCTGCCAGTGAAAAGTACCATTATGCACCCAAGAGATTAGACCAAATGAATCTTACTCTCCCCTTTTCCCTCATTCCCTCACCACACTCAGTTACCAAATTCCTTTCCTAAACAGGTCTGAATATGTCCCTTCCTCAATATCTACATGGCCACTGCTTTAATTCAGATTTATAGTACTTCTCACTTGGATTAAGTCTCTTAACTGGTCCCCCTCCCTGCTTCCTCTGTCATCCTCCTCTTTATTCACCACTCTCTTGAGAGAGTAATCTTTCAAAAATTTAAAATTATTCATATTAGCCCTCTTACAAAATCCACCAATGGCTCTCAGTTGCTTTTAGAATAAAATTGAAATGCTTTCGCAATTCTTCATGGCTTTCATTCTGTGGCCCTAGCTTGCCTATCCAGCCTCATTTCCCATCATCTCATAAAGCCTAATAATATAGCACCACTTGAAATTCCACAGGAGCAATGTTCTCTGATGCCCTCATATGCATGGAAGACTCAGTTCCAACTTGCACTTCCTCCCCGACCCTCCTATCTCCCTTCCTTCCAGGCTCAGCGAAACATGTCTCCTTTAGGCCGTGTGTACCACAGTTGTGTGAACCACCACACTGCCATGCGCTTCTCTCTTCCTCTAGATGCTGCTTTCTGACTGTGAGCTGCTAAAGGACAAAATGGGCTTTAATGTCTACATAATATGTTCAATATACTGCCACATGGATATTGTTTCTATACAATCTGGATTTTTGAGTGCAATCCTGATTATATCATATAGTTTATCTCATTGTCATAAGTAAAGAAAAATATTCTAGGGAAGTGACCTCCTCACCTTTAGTATAGAAAATATGGTGATAAACATAGTTTAGGCTGAGGAAGAAAGCAAAATCATATGTTGTGGTATTTTATGGTAAATAAAAAATAACTCTCAGGCTTTAAACAAACATAGAAATTTGGCCTTTTCTTATTGTTAGTAGATTTCTGGCTATACGCCCTAACTTGGGCAGTCTTCTTTCTCAGTTTATACTAAAAATATTCAATTTTCCTTTTACTATTATTGTCAATTAAGATTATCTGGAGGAAAAAAAGATATGGACTTGCTCCTTTTGCACTCCCAATTAGCTTGAAGGAACTCAATTCTCAATTCCAAGTTTCCTACCTCTTTTCAGTGATAACAGGGAAACACTAGCCCACAGTGGTGATGACGCAGCCCACAATCAGACCAGCGGCTATTTCTCTAATTTTGAGAGAAAATTCTAAGCTCTAAATTTGAATTTGTTTTATTCTCAACTCTCCCACCTTCCAGTAAGTCTCATTGGTATTAAATGTGTTACTTAACTGGGCTCTGCATACACTATATTATATAATATATAATATTGTATTATGTATTATATTATACACACACACATGTATTCATTATATTATTTCCCACTCATCTTCCCTAACATTTTTTATGAGTTTAGAGATAGAAGAAGATAGTAAGTATAATACAGAAGTTTCCCAAATGGTATGCCTTCAACAGGTAATATCTGGGCCATAATATTGAGTTCCCCAGACTTCAGTGTAAGCAGAGCATGAGCTGGGTTTACCAGAACCCCAGAAGGTTGTTGCCTCTAAGCTTGAGCAACCTCTTCCATTTATCTTATATGTCACATTATTATTCTCTATGGGTGTTATAACATGAAAAAAGTTTGAGAAGCACTATAATGAGGATTCATATGTACAACAACAAATCTCTAGTATACACACCATTTTTCTCACCTAAACTTGCTCTTACTCTTGTATTCTCTATCTCATTGGCTTGCATCACCACACACTCAGTCACCCATGTTAGAAAGGTGAGTCACCCATGACTCCCTCCTCTCTCTCATCACTTTTTTATTACTGCCAAGGTTAACTTCTAAATATTTCCCTCAATTAGTCCACTCTTTCCACCTATACCTCTACTACCATTGTCTACTTCATCATCATCTGTCATATGGAATACAGCTTCCTAAGTGGTCCCCTGGTCTTTAGTTTCATCAGCTTTAAAATTACCCTCTACAGAGCCACCTTATAAAGCAATTTATAGCCTTAACTGCCACAATGGTTTCTCATCATCACTAAAATAAAGTCAAAGTCCGTGCTTCTCAAAAATGGGTCACAAAGCACTCCATGACACGGCCAATATCTGTTTCTTTGGTCTCATATTTAGCTACTTCCAGAAGTATCACACTGCTTGTATTCTACTAGTTACAAAAATTTTTTTCATCCTTATGCAGTGATGTGGTGGAAATTGGCTTGGGGCTGTAAGGCAATGTAGGTGAAACCTACATTTTAACATTTGAAAATTTCTATGTTCCAAATACTCCCACCATGGTCAATTTCAAGCTACTAACACTACGTCACTGAACATCATGTTGGGAAGAGATGCACAGTAGCAAAATAATTATATAGCTGTTCTACCACACAGATATAATAGGCATAGTCTTAAGAGCATAGATATGTTTGGGGGTTTAAGAGCATAGGTAATGGTAAAATATAGTGAAATTATTAAGAAGTGATGTGTTTTCAGTGTTCATTACTTTTGCTTTTCATATAACTTATTTAATTGCAGGTTCATGTAATTTAATTTTAATAATGGCTGTGTTTAACAAGCAGCTAGATAAATTCCTGAAAATTTAACAACCAACTCTTACAAGCCATTATGAGCTGGCCCTAGCACACCCCTGCCCATATGCCTTTGCTCAAGTAAATTCCATCTTCTTCAATTCTCCAGCCTCCTTCCTGCCTAACCAAGGCCTACTCCCCCTTTATGGCAGGTTTTATCAACTGTCACCATGAGCCACCTGCATCAAATCCCCTGGAGTGTTTCTTAAAATGTGGGTTCCTGGGGTTCAACTCCCAGGCCTGCTGAATCTGAAATTGCCTGGAAGCCTAGGAATCTGTAGTTTAGCAAACTAGCTTGCTAGGAGAGTCTGAAGGACACTCAAGTTCGAGAAACACTTGTTTGAACCACTTTTCTGCTAAGGTGTCGTATCATTCAGGAAACATGTCCTGTCTGGCTCACTCTCAGGAGGGCAGGATAGGGAAAGAATAAGCCGAGTCCTAAAGGCCTAAACAACTGCAGGAAGTTCTGCAAGCGGGTCAGGTGAAGGGAGAAAAAAGTAAATTGGGGTACATAGGTCTAGAGAAGTTGCTAAGGGCCATCCCATAGACAGCCTATCATTCCACATTGAGCACATTAGACTTTATTATAAAAGCAGTGAAAAATAATAGAAGGGTCTGAAACCAAAGAGTGACAACTGTTAGAAACAAAGAATTTTCCTCTATCCTACAAAGGTCCTTTTGACGGTTCTAATAATCATAATCGACTTGAGACAGATTAACCAGAGAAACACAAATTTAATTTTGTATGTACAGGAACCCCAATATGTGAGAGATTTCAAGAAAGGAAGGGAAAATGAGGTACACATGCATCTTGAGTCAAGGAACAAGATAGAGGCCTGGGGTTTGAGGAGAGGAGAGTGATTCACAGGATAAGAAAAGCAGATGTTCAGTAAGTTGATGGTGGCCCTGCCATACAGACAGGTCATAGAAGTTTATTTCTGGTTATAACTCTTATTACAGGCAAGGTTCCCAATTTAAATTCTTTAAGGGAAATTATGTAAAACTTTCTCTGGAGCCCGCAAGGTCTCAATTGCCTTTAGCTCAAAATAATCCTCACATGAAAGTGGCACATGTTGAGGGGGCCTATTCCGAACCCCTTCATAACCAATATTTTAATAAGCAACTCAATCTTCCTCTATCTTGTGTGAACTTTAATAAGAAAATAAAACCATTTTAAGTCAAGTTTTACAGCTTTTTTTCAGAATGATTAAGATCCTGCATATTTTATCTATATGAGAAATTATCTCCTTCATTAACAACAAAAAGAAAAAGAAGTTCCAATTGTTTTATTTCCAGGTGGATAATCTTTCTTTGAGCAAGATAGTAGACAAAAGGCAAAATTATTCCTGTTCCTTCTGTTAGAGCTTTTCCTTTGGATCCCTTTATCCTAGTAAGTACCACCAATACCACAGTTACTCCCCATTGTTATAGCTTTGACCCATCAGCAAACTCAAAAACCTTTCAATGGGCAATTTATCGCTGCACTCCCAGTATTTAATTTTCCAAAAAGGTTTTACAAAATTCTAAGTGACACAAAAAGGAAGCAACGAATCATAAAAAACATTTAAAAAAAATCTCTGCTTACAAAATGATATATCCTAAAACACTCTTAAATGTGTAAACAATGGATATAAATTGACCCAAAAATTCAAAAGCTAAGTAACTTCACAAGATACTTAAAAATAAGTAGAGAATTACAGAGTCAAATTGTGACACACTTTGTGGTGCCAGCTAATGTCACTTAACAGATAATTTACTTGTTCCGGCTCTCCAGTTTTGCTGCACCTTAAATTCAAATCTATGCCTCAGCAGCACAGCAAATGATCACCTCAGGGAGATATATGTGGAAAGGTTGCAAACAGGAATACCTTAAAATATGGAAATGCATGAGTATCTAATATTTTTCTTAAGGAATGTATATTTCTTTCCAATACATTATATAAATGCAAATATTAGTTTCTTCCTGACTCCTTGAATATTCTAAGATCATGATAAACATTAGCACCTTTAAACACCTAGTCTTTTTGTTCACTAAATCTTTCTCCAGCCCCAAAATAGTGATTTATATACAGTAGACCTTCAATAAATATTTGAATGAAAGAAAGAATAAATTTAAGGACTCTAAACATAATTCTGTTTAGAAAAAATATGTCCATTAGAATTTTCCCATTTCATAAATAAAAGTGACGCTTTGAAAATCAATCTCCGTAATTTTGGGTACAGCAAGAATAAAGAGAATCCTATGGCAAATAAAAGACCTCACTATTGAGATAGAAAAATTATAGGTAGTCAGGAAAATTGCCACAGTAGAGGGAATCAAAGTGAAAACCATAACAAAGTCAGGGAAATAATTTTATTAGCTAACAGATAGGTTTAAGTCACAGGACCTGCCAGAGTGACAAATTCAGGTGGGGGAGGAGGAAGTCCACTTTTTTCAAGTCAGGGATTCCCCAGGTAGAATGCATATCTTCAAAGAGGTTATTTAACATAAGACAGTCAGAAGTTCTATCTTCAAAGCCACAGTCTTCACTAACATACCCCTCTCAGAGCAGAGACATTGATTAAGCTGATTAAGCTCTAAGGAAACTAGGCAGTTTCGAGGAAACACCTCCTCCGGGCTGAGCAACAAAGGTGGCCCCCAAAGGCTCCAGCCAGCCCCCCTCCCCAGACATACAAAATATATAAAAGCCAAAGCTTTTGCCCTAACTAGTGGGCACCCCAGTCGGGACCCCCTCTCATTTTGAGAGCTGTTACTTTCTACTCTAGTAAACTGTCCTCTGTTACGAACTTTACCTCTCTGGTCTATGTCTCCATTCTTTGGTGCTGCAAGACCACGAATCCCGGCATGTACATATACATACATACACACACACACACACACACACACACACACACACAAAGAAAAATCCTATATCACTATTATTTACTTATTAAATCTCATTCATTTGAAATCACTACAAGATTCTAGACATGCATCCAAGTTCTTTTGCTGTGATTTAAAGAAACAGATTTTGTGAGATTTTAAAAATAATTTCTGGTGAAATGTAAAGGTGTGCTCACTAATTTGCAGAGGATGTCTTTAGCCTAAACAGCACTGGTTTGGGAGTTTTATCTACTGCAACCTGTTAAACTATGGTTAAGTATATCACCTTTAGTTCTATTTAAAATAGTTTAAAAGTTGGGGGAGGGGGAGTCTAAAAGAATATTGCACAGATTATAAGGGTGAACACAAATCTAAAATTTAAATTTTTTTTGTAGTGTGAAAAGGAAAAGAGAACGTCCCCTCCCCCTACACCCTTGTCTTTAGCATTTCCTTTAGAAGACCTGAAATTAAAAATGCTTTCTCTCTTTGGGATGTATGTAAATCTTTTTAAAAGCTTAATGAGACTCTTGCCAGTTTTGCATCCAAAGAAGATCTTTCTTTGGGGCCTCAGAGCCACCCCTTTGAAATGTGAACTTCTGGGAGGATGATACCCTGTCTCCCCATCTCTGTGGGAGTTTAGCTGAGGTGCTTGGCTCCAAGTGGTAACTTCCTGCTTGTCAAGAAGATAAACCAAGTTTTCTTTTTCCTTGGATAAAGACAATTAACATGTGAGTAATAGATTATATCTTCCTGGCTATACAAAAAGACTAGGATTTCTTTTGCCATTTGCAATCTCTTTAGCATTTTGCCTATGATGCACATCACAGTCTGATTTAATGATTTTTACAATAAAACTGTTTCAATCTTTTCTACATTTTGTGGAGGATCCACTGGGTTGGCAAGAAATTTCACTTTTAATTATATCCCCCCCCATTCAGATATATTAATATTTTAAATTAATTTTGGTTAAAACTGGGAGTTGAGGTGAAAGAATATGCTATGTTGAAACAAGAAGACTGAATAAAACAAAACAATCAGGCTAAGGCATTAAAAAGGTTTCTTATCTACTAAAAATGGAGTAAACGCCATGTTCTTTGTCCAAGGACAAAGATTATAGAACTAGTGTGTTACTAGCTGAATGTTGGGAAGCAGGGTTTGAAAAGCTCAGAAAACTCAGAGCTTTTGGTCTTAACTAAATCCATCTGTGTAGGTTAATAAAAGGAAATTCAATAGTTCTCACATCAAAGCAACCTCCTTACTTCAATAACGACTACAAAGGAATTAAACTACATGCTAACAAAAATATTTAATTGATGAAAATTGAAAAGAAAACTCTCAAAAAATTAGAAAGGCAAAGGAAATAACCTCACATCAATGAATATAACAAGAACTCATTGTAGGAGTGGTCTAAAGTTTGTTCCATTACAAAAACAAGCTCACATAAAGTGATGCTCTATTATCTGTATTATCACTAATTATCACTTGATTACATTTTACATCATCTAGTCTAGCACAAGAAGAAAACTTACTAAAGATCAAAACACCACTCATAGGCTTCTTCAATATGAAAGTATTGTCTATATAATTAGGAACTGCAGATTTATAAGGAAAGAATTCTAATCAAATAAACTCACCAAGAGAGCCTTAACAATTTCCTCAGCCTGACTACATTTTAGACAGGATTCTTCCTGAGTCTAGGCCATGGCCTCTCCTGGAGCATTTTCTTTAGAAAACTTGTAAATTCTTTCCCTGCCCCATTGAAACGTAAATGTTTTTAAAGAGCTCTTGCCAGTTTTATAATCTAGGAATACTACCTTCTTCAGAGACCTGGCAGCCATCCTTTTGAAATGTAATCATCAAGGAAGATAGCACCCCTATCTCCCAGTCTCTAGGAGGGTAGGAGCCTAACTTCTTTGATAGGCACGTATAGCACAGATGCCCTTATCACAGAGAAAAAATATTTGCAAACTCAGGAAATAACTGAATGTGCTCAGCATACCCCACTGACCAACCTCCCCCACTAATATCCTCCAGGACTTTTCCACTAGCTTACCTCAGTGCTTACAAGTCCTGCCCTTTCTTTCAGTGGAGCTGAGTTCAAACTTATTTCTGCTCTCACTATCCTACTGCATTAGTCATAACTAATGTCTTCTTTGTCTATTTTTCTCTGTCCAGTGCAATTTTTGCTTTTACAAAACCTATCCTCAGGTTTCTTAAAATCTCTACCAAAAATAAATAAATGAAATAAAGCTTGAAGAGGATAGAAGTATTTAATCACTTTTTTTATGTTTCAAAAAGGATTTTCTTGATTGCAGATAGACAGCACAGATACATATTCAGATTATATATTGGGTTGTCGGAAAAGTCATGACACATTTTTGCAATGAAAAACAAAAATAATACGTCATGACTTTTCCGACAACCCAATATTTTGAAGGGGACCATAAATGCAACCTCAAAATATGCCTCTTTGGCATAAGGATTATTTTGAGTTGAAGGCAATTGAGAAAAAGCTCTAAAAACAGAAATTAATTTCCCTTTTGTAAAGGGAATTTACATTTATAAAGGAAATTTCCATCTATAAAGGTGTTCCCTCTCCTGTACCAGGAAGAAGGACAACTCTTAAGTGAATTTAATTTTAAACACTTAATTTAAACATCAATATAAGAGCATGATTTTTATTTTGTTAAGACTATTTATCTAATTATGTAGTACTTAATAAATTTTAGCAACACAGAGCAAAGGAATATAGACAGCATATTTAGACAAAGGGAAATTTTGCATTAGTGCTGTTCTCTTACTCTAAGTAGTGAGTCTGTTGAGCACAGTATGCTGCAAATGAAGGAATTTTACTAAGACCTCAATGTTCTTCTAAGAGAAGATACAAACTAATAATGTGATTCTAAAATCATCATTTAACCCATGTAAGAAGAGGTAGGGAATAGCGTTTCCTGTTTTCTAAAGGTTTGACATGTAAACTTTTGTTTGCTTGTTTTTGTGTTGGCCCCTAAGCACTGTTGCATTTTATGAAAAAAAAAATTGAGATGTTATATTTGATGAGAAAAAAATTGATGCACTATGTAATACTTAATATTTTAATATTTCAAGAAAGCAAAAATAAGCAAAAACCCCCTAAAAGAGATCTTTTATAATTTCCTCACTCTTCTTACCCAAAAGATCCAAGGGCAAAAGAGAAAGCTTGCCAAGATGTGTCAACTTATCTTTTTAGTTCTTTTCTTTGATACTTGGGGCACTAAATCTTTTTTCCTTTGTGAATAAAACAATACTCTAAATCCTTTGTTCCCATAGATTAATTCAGATAAATGAAAGTCTTCCCCTTTCTTCTTTCATAGTTTAGTCAAAGCCAGAGGCCTTTCATTCCAGAATTCCATTACAGCTTAAGCTTCTTATTGGGAAGCTTTGTCCTGGGGAGGTTTTCAATGAAAGCATCATCACTCCATCCAAACCAGGCACTAATCTTTCACTTTAATATGGATCCTGGACCCAAGTCAAATGTGGAGAATTCTTACCTTTTGTCTCCTAAATTACCCAACTTTTAAATTTTTAGAATACATGGAAGGTTATCAAGGCACAAATGACAATACCAGATTCATAGTTAGTTAGTGTATCAGTAAAGATAAAAATTGAATCAAATCCAAAAACCAAATGGACATTACGGTATTTTATAAATCATACACCAATTCTCTAATACCATAACAGACTTTGTTTCATTGACTGATCACAGACTTAGTCAACTGGGCAAAATCTAAGAAAAAGAGAAAGGCATCATGGTTTCAGGTTTCTCTGGGTCTTGAAACAATCCTTTTCAATTGCTTGAGGAGCCCCAACTTAAAACCTGATTAGATGCTGCCATTGGAAAGACTTGTACATTGAAAATATTTAGAGGTTTGTAATGATGGTTATAAAAAGAACCAAAATTTTTCCACCCTAAAACTACCTTTTGGGATACTGATTTTAGCTGGTTATTAAGAAACGAAAGACTGAGAAAGAACCTTTAATTCTCCCCCTTTCCTGTCTGGGGGATCTGGATGGAGGCACCTGTTGCGAGGGGGTT
Source organism: Hipposideros armiger (assembly GCF_001890085.2). Classification (NCBI taxonomy): domain Eukaryota; kingdom Metazoa; phylum Chordata; class Mammalia; order Chiroptera; family Hipposideridae; genus Hipposideros; species Hipposideros armiger. The sequence continues at coordinate 66,534 of NW_017732022.1, read as the reverse complement.
GGGGAATCTTAGCATGTTGTTTGACTTAGTATGTTAGATAGTCAATCGGGCCTATTGACTAGCTCAGCCCCTCTGTCCCATTGTTTTGGGGCTGCCTAGCAAGAACCTGCCTGCCATGCGTGACCCACTTTTCAACTACCTGTAAACTGCTTGTTTCCTTTGAAATCTCAAACTCCTGCCACCCCTTTCTCCTTTGTCCATAATGGCAAATGCCAAATGCTTTTTGGGTCTCATTTTAATATGTCACCCCCAAACGTACATCCATATAAACTTTGGACATGTTCTCCTGTTAATCTGCCTCTTGTTAATTTGATTATTAGCCCAACTAGAAGAACTTAGAAGATGAGAGGAAAAGTATACTTTTCAAGCCCCACAGTTAGTGCTGGCCCAATTCCCCTCATAACTTCATATTCCAGTATATCTGAGATTCTCTCCATGTCTGCCTTTACCCCTAGAATCTTGCACCTCAATTCTGAATTACATGGACTCAGACACTAGACACAGCTTCTGCTCTCTTTCTGAGAAAGATACTTCACAATAATGATAAACAACTGTCTGAAAACATTCACAGAATCTCCCTCCTCACACTTTCCATTGCCTCCTCTTTTTATGTGCCATGTAATTGTTTTAGTTTTAGTTCGTAATTTTGTCACCCTGACTCCTGTCATTACTGCCTACTCGAGAATTCCTTCAGCCTCTTACTCCTCATTCCTACAGAAGACTCCTGGTTCTCACGTTTGCCACCACATTGGTTCCTGGATTATTGAATTAGAACTGCTCTTAAAATGCTTCGTAAGATCTACCTTAAAAGTTTTACTTCCCTTTCCATTTTCTAAAGTCTCTTTTCAGCTCTTGCTTGTCTCTGCCCTAAGGTATCCCTTCTATAGTACTTTGATGAGTCCCCAAATATCCTCTGCAACCATCATGTAACACCTAGATCCCCTCTCTTCAAGTTTTGCTGATGGCTGCCTACACTTTCTATAAACTCAGCTGGCTTCATAAGTTATCAAAATGTCCCTAAATTTGGCCTCACTATGCTATTACTAATTCTATTTCTATTTTCCAAAGTTTCTTTCTTAAAGACAAGATTTTTAAAAACTGGGTATTAAAAGTGTTGAATTTGACCTTTAGTTTTAAATTTGGCCTTTCATGCTGTAAGAATTGTCTTTAAACACACTATATTCTGAAGACTTCCCATATAACCAATGTTTTCCTAATATGCCTGAGCAAATACGGCTTTCAGAACCAGAATGTTTCAAGCAAAGACTTGAAACATTCCTTCCTGATCCTGTAAATTCTCCTATATCTCAAGCCAAGTTGTTTTCTTTTTTAACTGTCCATCTAACAAAGGGTCTCTTAATTTTTTATGGAAGGATTTTACCCTCCAACACACTTGGTAGGAGATAACAATGTCCATAATAAAGATTTATTTATATTCCACTGGATGTCTAAAGATTCCTAAGCAAAGAATAAAAAATAAAATAAAATACAGGGGAGCACATAGATACCCAGAAGTCAATCCATGCCAGTAATAATGAATTGATAACTGCATGTGTGTATACAAGGTCAGTCAATTAAGTTCATGAACTTGTTGCAAAGATGTTGCTAACTTTTTTTGAAATCAGAGGGATTATTCCTTATGAATTTGTACCAACTGGACAAACAGTTAACCAAGTTTACTGTTTGGAAGTGCTGAACAGGCTGCGTGAAAAAGTTAGACGACCTGAACTTTTTGCCAACAATTCATGGTTCTTGCATCACAACAATGCACCAGCTCACACAGCTCTGTCTGTGAGAAAGTTTTCAGCCAGTAAACAAATAACTGTATTGGAACACACTCCCTACTCACCTGATCTGGCCCCCAGTGACTTCTTCCTTTACTCAAAGATAAAGGAAATACTGATAGGAAGACATTTTGATGACATTCAGGACATCAAGGGTAATATGATGACAGCTCTGATGCCCATTCCAGAAAAAGAGTTCCAAAATTGCTTTGAAGGATGGGCTGGGTGCTGGCATCAGTGCATACCTTTCCAAGGGGAGTACTTTGAAGGTGACCGTAGTGCTATTCAACAATGAGGTATGTAGCACTTTTTCTAGGAGAAGTTGGCGATCTTAGCTGTCCGACCTCGTCTGTAGGCATGCAATTTATTATATCCCAAACTCTAGTTTCTCTCAAACATTCAGCACTGAAAGGCAGAATAAATGAGGCCCAGCAGATTGCAGAGAGTAAAGAAAATTAATACAATTCACCCTCCCACCGCTTCTTGTTGACCCTAAAGACAGTGAGGAAAGACCACAGAAGGCCTAGGAAATGGTGTTTGGTGCCTGTTGCAAATCTTCCTGAGAAACAGGGAGAACAAGGAAGACAAAACACACACACACACACACAAAAAAAACAAACAAAACAACAACAACAACAAAAACAGCCTCAGGTCAATATTCTATAGTGGCGTAAACAAAATAATAATAACAATAAATAATGACAAGGATTATGATGAGGATGATATAGCAAGCAGGTGAACAGGGGAAACATATTCCTAGATTTACAAAAAGTTTTTTTTGCTACCAGAGATGAATGGAGAAATAATAGCAAGCAGGACATCTGTAACATGTACAAATATGTACAAATTCTAACAGTGAACAAAAAAATTATTCATTTCAAATATTTAACATATCATAAACTTTACATTCTCAAATTAAAATATATGAATCTATGATATATTTTCCCAGCCAATACATTTATTGTGGGTCTGATTAAAGTTATTCAACATGTTAGTACTTCATGAATTATTAAGACTAAATATATTTGTACATTATTGCCTAAAACTAAATCATTACGAAGTCTATGCCTGCAAAAGATAGATTAAAAGTGATTAATGACTATCTTAGTTGAGTATTATAATTTACCATAATTGAATTACTTTAAGAATTTGGCTTAAAGTAAGTAATTTGGCTTTAAGAAGTACTTTAAGTAATGCACTATTATTAAATATATACAGAACAGTACTAGTAATGCATGCCAAGAAAACTGTGTCTTTGACCTTGGAAAACTCACAGTTTAATTACTTAACCAATCCAATTTATGATCAACAATGCAGAGCAGCTTCTCAGTGTAGGATTCAAATATATGCCGTTTGTACTGCGTTTGGAACACTCCCAGACCATTTTCTTTATTCTGTTGTATATCATGACATATCAAATGGCTCCCATTTGTGAAATTTGAATTTTGGATGCTATTTATACCTAACTATTATAGCTTACCTCAAAATGACCTACTTTCACAATTAGCAAATTACTATATATTTATCATCGTTTATTTGGAGTGGGAAGGGCAGTTTTCATTTAATGTCGTTTCCATAAATTAAAATTATTTATATAGAAATAGTATAAAATTATAGAGTATATAATAATATAATTAGACTAAATTATCTTAAGATAAAATTGTTTATTAAGAAAGTTTGTGATTTACAAGATTGATATATTTAACAGTACTAACTAAACATGTTTTTCAGATATGCTTTTTCTCCCAAATCTGACAGAGTTTTATCTGTCCTTGTAATAGGATTTTACTTTCAGCATTCACTTTTCAAACAACTTTATGGAGGTTTATTTTACATAAAGTAAAATTTAACCATTTCAAGTTTATAATTCAATGTTTTTAGTAAATTTGCCAACTGGTGCAATTGTCAGCATAAATTATTTTTAATGCATGTCATTACCCCAGTAAGATCCCTTATGCACATGTACAGTTAATCTCTGTTCCCAGGCCCAGTCCCAGGAAACCACTCATTTACTTTCTGTCTTATAAATTTGTCTTTTCTGGGCATTTAAGATAATAATATAAATCTAATACTTAAATTTTAGGTATTAGATTTAATCAATTGGAGAGAAAGGAGTTAAAGCAACTGGATAGGATTTATTTCCCTCATTTGCTTATACAGTAACTCTAAATTCCCTTCAGGATGGTCAAACATAGATTTTAAGGAGCTTCTGGTTTCAAATCAACCAAAAAATATTCAATTATTTCATGTATCCAATATTGTCTAAGTCAAGAGATATTTCAAAAATTTTTTTAGCAAGGCTTAGCATTTTTTTTTAAGTTTTTTTGTTTAACAAATGAATAGAATCTAAGTGCCTATTCCATAAGCTGATTAGTTTTTTTATATATAATGAATAAAGAGCAAAATTTAAAAAACAATAAATGGACATACACCTTTATGTATATACCATAAGATTATGCTTCTTTTTTTTTAAGATTTTATTGGGGAATCGGGGAAGGGGAACAGACAAATTGCTATCCTTTTTGTTCTTCAGTCTAGTTGTGGAGGATGTCGTTTCGCTGGCTCATGTTGGTATTGTGATCTTTGCGTTCTTCCTGGCTGAGGCAGATCAGTTGCCAGCCATTGGACGGCCACTCACAGCAGCTCATGCCAGCTCACGCTGGCTGCTGGCCACTCCCGGTAGCTTATGGCAACCCACTGCAGCTTCACTGCAGCCTACGCCGTCGCTGGTGACTCAAGGCAGCCCAGTTCCAGGTTGAGCCATTGTTCACCATCTTAGCTGTAGAGGGCACAACATCGCTGGCCCTCATGTGGGATCCAAACCAGCGGCCCTGCTGCTCAGAGCTCACGCTCCCAAGCCAACTCTTAACCAATGAGCCACTCGGTCAGCCCGGAGATTATGCTTCTTAAATTAAGATAAATGTATTCAGTACTATCCAAAGAATTATATAAAATAACGGATGTATTTCTTTTCTTTGAGAGTAATTTCATATTAAAACAACATGGATGTAATATAGAAAGAATAAAAAAAAACTTCCATAGATATTATATATATAATATATAAAAAACTATATTATATATAATATTAAAACAGGAGAAATATTATGTTTTTATGTTTCAGATGATATCATGAAGAATATTAAATTTGAGTGTTGGAACACAGATGGACTTTTGCCTTTTCCACTGACTCTAGTCAGAGTGAATAATAAATCATATAGTTGATACCTATGTTTTCTCATCAGCATCACTATACAAAATAGAACTGCAGAGATCAAGAACTCTCTGATGCCTGATGTAGGAGTCAAAACAGTTTCAGAAATCTACTTTTAGGATTTCTCTCCTGTCTTTATCACCAGCCAGAAATAGGAAACAGAACAAAGAGTAAACAACTCTCCCCAGAACTTTGACTCTTGAGCAAGCGAGACAGGGATGTTTGCAGTGGTGCTTTTCTCAGTGGCATGGGCAACAGCAGCAGGACATGGCCCCAACGTTTCCTGCAGGGCAACCTTGCTGGCAGTTCTTCCTGCCAGATCCCCTCAGCCCCACCCACAACTGCCCTGAGTCCTGCTCCTTTTCCTCCATTGGTCCTTCAGACCCACAACAATTCTGTGAGTTTGGAAAAAAATTTGAATGCATTTGTTTTTTTTGCTTAAGTTAATCACAGTTGCAATTGATTTCTGTTTCTAAGCAACAAAGACAGACACCTCCCCCTCCTCCCCACCAACTCAAACAACAGGAATAACAAGGTGCCTCAAAAAGGATGCCATCAAAGTTACAAAAGCAATCACAACGTCAAGGCTTTAGTAGTAAGGTTCCAAGCTCTAAACTGATACTGTTTTACAGTAATTACTTATATTTGGTTAAGAGTAAATGTCCTGTTTTCCAGGTGTTCCAAAGTTCTGGGAGAACTCAGAGAAAGAATGCGCCAACCACCCACATCTGAATCTCATGGGATGCTAGTTTAAAAGGCAGCTTCTGGAGTCCACCCCAGAAATAAATCAGAATCTTAAGAGGGAACCTGAGAATCTGGATTTTAAACAGCCTTGGATTGATGTTATATGCAAATTAGAGTTTGAGAAGAGTTGGCCTAGGTGAAGTTTTTTTTTAATGTACTAAAACAGAACTTACACATGTTTTATTAATAGCAGTTAAAAGTTTTCTTCTTGATCCTTGGTTAAAACAACATCCTTAGCATAGTCATGGTGCTGTAATATAAAGAGCAAAAGCCTGAATATCCCCTTCTAGCTCTATAAATAACAAGCTGTTATCATCTGAAATCAATAAAATATAAAGCTTCCTTTCCTTATTTCTTCCCTCTCTATATCCTCCTCTTTATATTCTCAATCCTAGTGACTTACCCTGATAAAACTAAAAATAAATAAAAAGAGGGTAATAGCACATCAATCACATACTCTTACCTGTTGTGGCATGTATCATTTAAGTGATGAATTGCATATGCTTGTTAGTGGTTCAACAACTTGGTTATTTAGTTATCATAGAGCTTTCAGTCAGTCTCCTTGATTTATTGCCCTGGGAAATAACAATACATTCCAAGACCAGAGCGATATCTCTGTATATATCTAAAACAGAAGATAAATTTTATGCCAGAATCTAGGGCACAAGGGAAATGACGAGAGACTCGAGCGAACAATTCAGGACCTTCTCATTTTATAATACCAAGAAGTCAGGGGATAGGTGAACAGATCTATAGTATTCAAAAGAAGATAAACAACTATTCTCTCCTTCCCTTTTTTAATAAAATGATTTATCTTAATAATAAAGTCTCTAAAAGCCCACTTTTATATATCAAAGCCATAATGATAAATGTATGACATCAAATATACCATTAGACTTTTAAAAGAGCATTTGGATGGGAAATCTCTAGAGTTACAAAACAAAAAAGAATACATAAAGGATGTTAGAAACTTACTTATCTCAGAAAGGATCTTAAGACCCTGTCTTTCCCCCTTCCCTTCCTCAGTCTTCTTTCCAGGAAGGATCTTTGTGATGCGTAAAGACATTTTGATGGATCTCAGTGCTACAGGTTGTGATATTCACAGTCCATCAGTTAAAGGCCTGGGCCTGTTTGGGCATTCTCTTCCCAGAATCCTTTTGGAGCCTCTGAATATCTATTCCCATGAAGCTGCAAGAGAAGAATCCACTGCCACTTGGGAGCTACAGCACCCTAAAGAGGTATCTAGTGAAGCAGCTAAGTCAATTTGGCTCCAAGTCTTAGAGGTGACCAAACAGCTCTATTTCCCTGACTCTGTCATCATACCTGGGCTCTTTCCACTATGTAGGGGTGAATCAGAGAGGACAGGAATTGTTGTGTTGAGGGTAAACATAACGTAGAAGACTATTTTGATTCCAGGGTGAGATCTATCTCCCTTAGATATATAGAATTCTCAACACAAAGTGACTGAATCAGGGTTTGGGAGGAATCCCGTCATAACGATAAAGTGCTCTTCTACCCGCCCATATCTCATAAACCTACACATCTTCCCAGAGAAAACAGATGAGTCGGCGGGCAGAAGATGGGCCGTAACCTTTAAGTATGTGATTAAGGGATCGGCAGCCCCGAGCTCAAACGAATTCTCTTAACAGGTTTGTCCCTCTCACTGGATTAGTTGATAGGGACTTTCCCCCAAAAAATTTCCAGTTAAAGAAAATTTTACACATATAAATATGTGAGTGTGTATGTCTCTCTGTATGTACATAGATCAAGCAATAGAGATACTATTTGTATCGCTAATCAGTTACTCAAGATACTCTTACCAATCTGTGCTATGGTATATTGCGATGACAGAGCATATAACATTCTGTGATTGTGAGAATTGAGAAGACGGATAAGGACACATTTTAAAGTCAAATCATCATGTTTATAATGCATTGCGTATATACATACATGTACACTGTGCAAAATTAAATCATCTTTCCTTAGCAAAACAATTTTATTTCAATCACCACATTAATATAAGAGGAATTCTTCTGATAAATATCTCTTCCAAAACATATGATACCACATTTTCCCTTTTAAAAAAAAGTCTATTAGTCTATGAAATATAAAAGTAAAATCGTGTGCTATTTACCTATGTTACAGTTATTAATGTGCATATTCCACGGAAAAACATTTGCTTTAAATACCTGACATCACTCATCACTCAGGGAAAAGTTTTCCCTTAAACTGCAATTCATTTTCTGGGGGGAAAAAAAAAAGAAAAGAAAATGCACTATTATATTACAGCTGTTCTTAGGTCTATACTAATAATGAAATCATACATCATATATCCTTTGCAATTAGAAAAAAACATAGAACTTGTTATAAACTTCCCAGATAAAAGACCTAATATAGAATTTTAGTGCATTTCATCATCAGAATAAAGACTAATTGGATACTTCTCAGTGAAGAAATACTGGCAACCTGATGTGCAGTTGGAAATAAAAAGGACAATTCAATTTGAGAAAAATCATGTAGGATCCAGTGAAGCAGAAAAGTAGAACAAGGCCAAACATGAGTCATCTCTACCATAATTTAATGCCTGAATAGATGTCCTATCAGCAATATCTTCTCAGAACATATTAGATAAATGATACACAAAGAAAAGAGACTAACTATAATTACTGCTTAAGAGTACACCTACTGAGTCTCCTACACACTCAATAATAATAGTTTGAATGCTTTCTACATGGGTCTGCATTATATTTAGTAAGAGTTAATAATAATATCCAACAGCTAATAAGTATATATTTGTGCCAGGCCCTGTGTTAAGTGTTTTACATGATTATCTGATTCAATGCTCAGAACAAGTTCACAAAGTACTATTAGCCCCATTAGTACCATTGAAATAACTGAGTCTTAGACTAGGCAGACAGAGTGAAATCACACAGCTCCTCAGGGTTGGAGCCAAAATTCAAAACCAGCCTGTAATAATCTAAGGGCCCTCTTTCATAAGTACTATGCCATCTTTCAAAAATATTACATATGCTACAAAATTTTACAGAAGGAGAAAATGAGTCCCAGAGTTTTCGAATAATTTTCCAAAAACCAATAGGTAGTTTTATGGTGGACTCAAAGCTGCTTCTGTTCTTTGACTCTGCCACACACTACTGCTGTCAACAAAAAGACAGAATCAGGGGAAAAAAACATTAAGCATCTGGAACAAAGATTGGGTTTGAAAAGCTAATCTCTATAATGAGATGCAGATTTCAGCATTTTCATTAATCCTCCTTTTATTTACAATTACAATGCTCTTCAGAAGCACTGCAACAGCAGGAAGCAACATGCCCAAATTTCATCACTCACCAGGCAGGGAAGAACAACAGTTCCCAGACTAAACATTATTTTGAAACCAGTTTGTACTAAGATTGCCAGAAGAAGCTGTCACAGCTTTGCAGTGAAGAAACAAACACGTGACTCCTGTTGGGCACAATATTCAGTCCTATGATTAGCAGAGAATTAAAGAATTCAAATTCAAAACTGATAATAGCTGTGGCTGCTAAACTCAGATGATGAATGGAACTTTCAAAGTCTATTCTTCTAATGATGACTCAACTACACATAATTTTCAATTATTTTAAATGGTTTACATCTAGTTATATCAATCTACAAACATTTCTAAAGTAATCTTATACATATAGTATGCATATCCAGTATGAATAAACTCAGAATGAGTGCAGTGGCATTGTCGCTGAGAAAAATAGGGACAGCTCAATAGCTCTGAGGATAAGTTAAAGAAATATGGCAGTTTGGAGTTAAGGGACCTTAAAGATGATCTAGTCTGACATTTTCTACCTACTAGGAGAAATTAAGACCCATGGATTCAATTTTCTGAGTAAGATAACATTTAACTAGAAAACTCTTAGCACAGTTTTCTACATATAAAAAATCTAACTAGAAAAGCTTAACACCACATCTCACTTAAATATTTATAAAGACACAGAATATATATGAAAATGCAACACTGTGAAGCTTATACTCAGATTCAACCTACTGATAGATCCATAAATTTCATAAACTAAAAGATATATGGTACTTAATAACTATAATCAAAACTTGACAAATGCTTTATTACTGCTAACAAAGTTAGCAGCAACAACACATTATACTAAAAGTGGTAGAAAATGGACTTGTTCGTTTAGAACCTTGGCTGCAAGTCCCAGGATTTGTATTGACCATAAAGTGGGTGGGCATGTGGTTATTGTTTTATGAGATGACTAGATTGCTTCAGTCACCAAAATTAGTGTATCACCTTCTCCAAATATTCAAAAATGGCCACCATAGTGGCCAATCTCCACAAAAAAGGTTAACCATTCATCCAATAGACTGAAGTACTACAGGGCTTCAGAGATGTGATGTGGTGCTGATCACAGAAACATGATCAGTGATGGACCTTTGTGTGGAGATTGGACACTTAATGATAGTTGTTTTATTTCACAAAACCAATTAAAGCTTAAATTAAAGGAAATAAATATATTTTTGTTTCAAGAATGTTTTGAGTCCAATGATGATAGATGAATGGATAAAAAAGATGTGATGTGTGTGTGTATATAAATGTGTGTGTATGTGTGTTATACATATTATATATAATGGAATATTATGCAGCAAAAAAAGAATGAAATCTTATCATTTGCAACAACAATGGACAGACCTAGAGAGTATTGTGCTAAGTGAAATAAGTCAGACAGAAAGAGACAAATGCCCTGTGATTTCACTTATATGTGGAATCTAAAAAAACTAAACAAAACAAACAAAACAAAAACATACTCATAGAAACAGAGACCAAAGGGATAGTTGCCAGAGTGAAGGGTGGAGATTGGTGATGAGAAAGGTGAAGGGGAATATAGTTAAAAAAATTGTGATAAGTTTGCACAGTGACAGATGATTACTATAATAGAATTAGGGGGTGATCACATTGTAAGGTATAAAAATGTTGAATCACTAATTGTACACCTAAAACTAAATAACTAATATAATATTGTATACCATACTTAAAAAAAAACTTCTTTTAAAAGGAAAAAGATTAAATAAAGTATTTTTAAAATGTTTTGAAATTATTGCAATACAACTTCACACCAGAGAAAACCAAGGGAGCACTCTTATATTTTCAACATAGCTCATTTAGGAATAAAAATTTTACAAATAGAAGGCACTACAGACCTACTAGTTTACCTCCACCACTTTTTCAGATGAAATTGAATCTCATAAGGCTCAGAAACGTGTAGAAGTTCAAGACTACTTATGACAGGGCCACTGTGTTTCTAATTTCACTCTTGTTTTAACATCCAATACTAGTCAACTGCGCAAGATTGGAAATGGTTAAGCTTGTGATTTCTAACACTAGGAAAGAGTGAGTGGTTATACAAAGAAAAGAAAACAGCTGCAGGAGAATTGGAGGGAGAAAAATATCACATTGTCTTTTTTTTCCTAAACAGTGAAAGGGTTGTATAATATTTATGAGAGATTTGCTTACATTCATCATTAACTTATCTATGAAAATTCTCTGATTAGAGTGGGTCAATTTTTCTTCTGTTAATGAGCCAATGTGCAAGTTATTACCTCTAGGTAATCTTAACAAGTAAAAGTGTTTCAACTTGGGGTTTTTCTTGTTTGTCTGTTTTGCTTTTTAATTGGGTAACAGTGTGTTTTTCCAGGACCCATCAGCTCCAAGTTAACTAGGTGTTTCAATCTAGTAGTGGCGAGCACAGCTCAGTGGCCCATGTGGGAATCAAACTGGCAACCTTGATGTTATGAGCACTGCGTTCTAACCAACTGAATTAATCAGCCACCCCTCAACTTGGGTTTTGATATGTGAAAAATAACTCACGTTTAGACCTATCCTAGTAGATCTTACTTAACAACTTATAATTTAAAATGCAGTAAGCCAGGAGTCGCTTGCCTCATGGCCTCACTTTACTAGAACACACAATTTCAGTACAAAAGCAAATCAAATTATTATTTTCTACTGCTTATAAATGGTTAATTGAAGCCACGATAATTTATGGAAAGACTTATTAGCAAATAGGTGAATACTGATTTTAAAAGAAACACTCTGTATTGTTCTAAATTGTGTCTTCAAAAATTAATACACAATTTAGAAGTGACCTGTACACATACTATTGCACACAGAAAAATAACTGATAAATTATGAATCAGGATTATCAACATTTTGAATGAGTTCCAATATTTTATGTTTAACTGTGATTTATCTATATTCTGTCCTGTTCCTTTGTAAACTAAGGGTGGCTTGCAAAAGTACATAAAATATAGCAAGATAGCAGAAATTTAAAGTTTTTAAGAAAAACGAGGCAAAAGTAAAATTAGCTCAGGAATGTTTGAAGAAACTGATATAAGGGAAATAAGGACATAAGGAAGTATGCTAATGTCTTTTTTCATAGCTGAAGCTTCTCTCTAATGTTGAAAAAATATATAGTTTAAAAATGCATGGCTCAATCTCTTAAATTTAAAAATTTTTTTAATTCTAGAGAGATACTCCAAGACCTAATATGTCTTTGTGATTAAAAACAAATAGTCAAATTTAAGAAATCACATCAGTTATAGGTTTTTTATTAATCCAAGTTAAATGTTATACTTTAATTAAAAATTGCATGTAGAATATTACCCCATCTTCTCCAATATTATTTTTACCTTGCTCTCTGTCTATATACACAGAGAGAGATCTTTTTAATCATTTAATTTTTCTATCATTTATTTAAGAGGTAATACATTCATATAGTTTGAAATTGAAAAGGCACAAAACAGTATCCAGTAAGAAGTCTTCCTCCCACCTTCTGCTCTCTAGCCACCCAGTTCCACTCCCTGGAAAGCAACCAATATTAAAAATTCTTGTTTATCCATCTGGGGGTGTTTTATGCTTCTATAAGCAATTTTTTCTTTTTTTTTCTTTTTTTTACAGTATACTCCTTGTTCTGCACTTTCCTATCTTATTTACCTATATAATAAAGATTGTTCCATATCGGTATATAAAGAGTTTTTGCTTTTTTTTAATCACTGTATAATATTCCAGTGGATGGCTATACCATCAATTTATTTAACCATTTCCCTTTTTTGATGGACATATTCATTATTTCCAGTTTTTTTATTTTCACTTCTTCTCTAACTTGGTTGATGCTATCTTTAATGACCTAGAGCTTTAAAAATGTATATAACTGAAGATTGTCATACCATATCAAAATGCTTTAACTGAAACCAACTATGGAGAACACCCCCATCCAACCTCCTCAAATCGGATGAGTAGACCGAGGTTTAGTGAGATTAAGTGACTTGCTGATTACTGACGAGGAGGCGGGAACCCATGTCTCCTGACTCCAAGCCCATTGCCTCCACATTGCCTCCACGGTTCATCGCTGTCTTTTCCTGCTGCAGACATCTTTACTGTCGGAAGTGAAGTTGCCCTTGAGGCCTCTTCTGATTCTGCCAGTGCAGAGTCAACCAGGCTGAGCAAAGGGGGCTTCTGTCTACACACACTACCCCGCTGATCTATTCCTGCTGCCGCTGGTCACCTCCCAACTTCTCATGAAACCTTTACTCTTTTACTCTCTTTTTCAAGCATGAATAATCACAGGAGTGGCAACCCATTGGGAAAGGTTTCTCACCCCGAATGAATCATACTGTGCCAAGAATTTAAGGGTTGTTCCCTTCACGTATGAAAAAATGGTACCTCTGGGGTCAGCTGCCAACAACGTCATTCATTGGACAAACACTTACAGAGCATCCAATGTTAGGTCTCTTAAGAACCCCTAATTTATAAGAGTAAGCAGACAGGGAACCAAATATTCTCCTTTGTTACTGAACAGGCTGTGAAATGTAAGAGCCAAATGCACACAAACAGATATCTTAAATGCAAATATTTAAAATGATTGTTCAGTCATATAGATTTCATCAGATTTTTTATTTTCTTCTCTGTAGTTAGTTTTCCATATTTAGTTCTTTATATGTAACAAAACTGTTCCATTCTCATATAAATAATAAATACATTATTCTTTTTTTAAAAAACTGCAAGTTGTGATTTAAAAAATATTTTAATGCAGGTGTTGGGTATTTGGATAAGCTTAAATGTGTACAACGCAATTACTCTGCTAGTAACCTTGTTCCCAAGTTACACCATATTTTTGGACAATCAAGAGTTAAAGTGTCATTAATCACATAGGACTTCAAATCCCAGCCTACTTTTATAATAGGACCACTGTCACAGCCAACACACACACACACACACACACACACACACACACTTTTTCTCTTTCTCTCTCCTCCCCATTTGGTGACTATCAATAGTTCCCATTCTGTTTATGTGAGTGATTTCTGCAGTCAAAGAAGAAAAACCATCATACCCTAATTTCTGGGAGGTCCTACATTATTATCCTTTCTACCCTTCTAACTTCCTCACTTTTATGCTCCTGCTAATACCAATGGAAGAATTCCCTCCCATCTTTCAGACAACCTTCAGCAATCAAACTGGTAAGGAGCTATAAACTAGCCTTGTTTTTAAGGGCTGTCTACTAAGGAACCCACTGAAGTTCCAATGGACAGGCACTCTAGAGCCAGTTGAACCAACCTATTGAGAATGGTTAAATTTTCAGGGCAATCCTCACCGACCATGAACCAACATTCTGAAATGCATTTAATGAGCTTTACCTCTGCTACTAGAGAAGATACCAGAACTGGGTTTGAATCCTAGTTCTGACACTTATTAAATATATGGCACAGGACATTTACTTCTGCACTAGACTTAATTTCAGTGTGTCTCATTTCCTTGCCTGTAAAATAGGATATGTCCTGAAGCTGTGAGGATTAAATGAGAAAACTGCACAATGTCTTACTCTAACAGGCAGAAATTCAATAAACCTTTTCAGGCCCAACTCTCCTGCCTTACATTTCCCATTCTTTCCTTTCTTCCTTAAATACTATCCTTGCATTTTTCTTTAGCTCCTCTGTTCTACTGCTTCCCTTTCCTTCTTTCTCCCTCCCCCTCTTTGTCTACTCCCAGACCATCACACAGTCTTCACATCACATTATTTTCCTGGCAAGTTCTAATTCAGAGTTCCAGAGGACCTGATCATCTCTTCCAAACTCCTCCTAACAACTTTCCCAGGAAGAATAGGAAATCCAGTGGAAATACAAACCCTGGAGTCTACACTTGACATTCCATAGGTCCAGAAGTGAGTAACTATACTAGGCACCATAAATCACATTTATCTTTGCAGAGTTGAAGGAAAAGCTGCATTGTCTTGATTGTATTCAAGAGCTAACAAAGGAAAAGCAAATTCTGTGAAATCTTGGTTGACATAAAATTAATATTAAATATGAGCTACCTGACACATAAATATTAACCATATGAACAATAAATACATGCATATAATTAATGACTGACTAATGTGCCTATTTAAAATGAATTAGTACCAATCTTGCTCCCACATGGTTCACAGAGTATGATCTTCTGCCAAAACTTAAAACAACTGGAAGAAATTTTAGTTAGAATGTGTGACTTCTATGCTGCCACAAACACTAGTTAGCTTTGTCACCTCAAGTTAATACCATAACATATTTGGCCCTCAATTCCTGATTTATTAAAAGAGGAGTTGGGGTTATACAATCCCAATAGCCCTCCATGCCCATGAATTCAATAGACTAATTCATTCTTGCTCCTTATTTGAAAGAATAAAATAATGACAGTGTGTGCTACACAACATTTCATTAAAGAATCATTGATCCACATAGCCCTTTCCTGTAACTATCAGGCATGTAATGATAGTTTAGTGCCTCTTCTTTTTTTAGAATAACCACATGATAGCACAAAACATCAACATCAATTACTCCCCTGGAAACTCTGCCTGCCTTCTTAGTGCTCATTATCCACACCCAAATGAAAAGCAATGGGATCTGTGAGTAAACATCTCTTTGGTTTATTGCTAATTTCCATCAAAATATATATGATAAACACAAAAGAGAGGCAAGGTAGATGGCTATTTGATATTCAACCTTCTGTCAGAAATTATTCACGCCAATTAACTAGAATGCTGAGGTGTTCCATCTATTTTAAAACACTCATTTTCTTGCACAGTAGGCTTGGAATTTCAGGAAACAGCATTTGTGTTCTACTGAGCTCAAGGCATTGTTCCAAATCTCCCTAAGAAGCATAATAACATTTTGCTTAAAGTAACCATTCACTTATTTCTTCAACATTTAATGATTATCTATGACTGTGTCGAGAGCTAATGACACCTATATGAATAAGATAAATTCCTTGTCCTCTGGAAGCACATGGTTCAGTACAAGAGGCAGATAAATATCCACATCTTGACAACTGAGTTTGCTAATAGAGATGTGCACAGGGCACAATAAGAAGTTCCTGGGAGTCAGGAATTATTCACCAAGAATTGACTAGCACAGTGTGTGGCACATAGTTGATGCTTAATAAGAATTTCTGAATAGTAATGAGTTGATTTTTGAGCTGAGAGTTTAAAGGATACGAAGAAACTTGTAGACAAGATAGGGAAGTACAAGCTAAACAGAGAAAACAATTTCTGTAAAAAAGTTTTAATATTGCACCCTAAGATATACAATAGTTTAGTGATGTAGATAAGACCAAAGAAGTAGGCATGGTCTGACCACTAGTGGCCTTGTAGGTCAACATAAGATTTGAGTTTTACCCTTATGGATATGAGGATCATATTTTCATTTCAGAAAAATTACTCCAGAAGAACTTGCAGAAGAAAAAGATAGGATGCAGGTAAACATGTCAGAGGATATTGTAATAATCTATGCAAAGAGGGCCTCAAATACAGCCCTTTCAGAAAAAAAGAAACAAAGGCATATTGGAAACAATTTCAGAGGTGACTATTGATCACCAGCAGAAGATAAGGCAGAGGGATGCATCTAGAAAAATTCCTAGGGTGCTGGCTTGGAAAAGTCAGTTAATAGTGGTACTATTTACTGGGAATTTAAGAGAAAATACACAAGAAAGGGAAGAAGATAATACACTAAGTTTTGGCAGGTTGAGTTTCAAATATTTGTATAATATCTAGGAGTGTACATTCAGCTTATTGTAGAAAAAATGGATATCAAGCTAAAGAGGAAAGTTTCTGCTAAACATAAAAACTTGGAAACATCATTTTTCACATATTGGTTGGAATTGTGGATATTAGAGAGATCCCCTAGAAATAGTATAAAAAAGACGAAGGCAAAGAGTGAGACTCCAGGAAAGATCAATATACAAGAAAGTTCAAGCTAATGAAAGAGCAGTGTATGATGAAGTCAAAGAGAAGTGTGAGAAGACCCACAAAAAGTAGGTGTTGCAGAGGGGAGAGGGGAAGGAAGGAAGGAAGGAAGGAAGGAAGGAAGGAAGGAAGGAAGGAAGGAAGGAAGGAAGGAAGGAAGGAGAGTTTAAGGAAAGAAACCACCATTTGTTGATTACCCATATGAAAAACACAAGATTCCCAGCAAATTAACATTTTCATGCACTAGTCTAAAATGCAAAATGAGGATGGTACACTTCCCTGCCTTGACAGTAGAGGACTAAAATCAATGAAGGCAGTGTCGGTTTGCCATCATCAAGAAGTTGAATATGCACAAAGAAAAACAATTTGTCTATAAAGGGCCCTGACAGAGAAAATGTGGTACATAGTTGAGCTCACATAGGATCCACAAAGGAAATGAGAGGCTCAGGTCTGAGCGAAGTATTTGTACAGCCATTTCCATCATGGGTCATACAATAATGCCACGGTGCCCTAGCCAAACCAACAGGCTACAACTGCAAGGAAACCAAACACTTACCTCTTCCCTCTCCAGCCACCAATGCATGTTACACCCCACTGTCAGATTATATTTTTCTTAAGCTTGGGTCCCTTTATGTTCCCACCAAACTCAAAAGAATTTTATGGTTGTCCACTATCTCCGTAAGTCCAAACGTCAGAGTCAGGTATTCAAGTCTATTCACAATATTTTCCTAAATTTATCACCTTTATCACACCCACAGATAGTCAGTCAAACTGAAATCATCTCAGCTCCATTTAGACATAATGAGCTATCATTTTAATCCTCATTCCATTTTCACTATCTGGAACTCCCTTTTCCCCCATGTCCTATTTTACTTCCAAGACTTCTTAAATAACACTTCCTTCTAAAAACTGTTCCTGATTCCTTATTTCTATGTTAATGCTCTGTCCTTTAAAGAACCATTACTAGCTTTACACTAATTTTTGTACACTATGCAAAACAAGATCCCTGAAGATACATGGCAGCTGCCTGTGTCTGCATGCTGGGAGGGGAGCAGGCTCAACAAAGAAACAACGGCTTCCACCAGCTCCTTCATCTGGGAGAAAGCTGCCCCTCTGGCCCTTGCCCTGAAGTGAGACAACTCAGTTCCTCCCCGTATGTCCCTGGCACCTTTTGAGCTGCTGCCCCAGCGCTGGGGCTCAGAGCAAGTGAGTCCATCAGTGATTATGATTAATGGAAAATGTTGCTGTCCAAAGATATACTTCAACCACCACTGCTTCCCAGGGCCATATCTTAACAAAAGAAGAATCCCTGAGCTGCCTCAGTGTGTATGACCTGGGAGCTGTGTTCTGGTCCTCAGAGAGTTCAGGTCCTCACTGTACTTATCATTGTAGCCTATAAACCCAGTGGTGTCCTTCAGGGGCTACAGCTGGACAAAAACTCTGTGTGGCATGGGTGTGGGGAAGTCCTTAAAAGCCAAACACAAAGGAAAGAGTCATGAGGATACTGCTGAGATAGTGAACTGCAGATTGGAGACTGAATTCTGCCGGCAGATCTCTATCAAACTAGAGTGCTGTCTCAATCTATTCGGTCCACGGAAGGTTCTGGATAAGTGTTCTGAGAACTGCTCAGTACTTACAAAGACCAAATATACACACTATCATGGAAAAAAGAAAAGTAAAGGAATTGGGAGACCATCTGGTGGGCATAGTAACTTAGTGTGTGCCCTGAAAAAAGCCAGTAAGAGGAGAAAGAGGCGGAAAAAAGTTTTTGTTCATTAGAAAAAACGCTCACCTGCACCTGTTGCTAACACCCCAGTGGGCTCTCCCCAGGGAAGTGGGGGTGAAGATGAGGATGACCCAGATGAAGAAGAGGACTGTTTCCTAAGTGAGGACAGTACATTTGAGCAGCAGGATAAGCTACTGGAAGTTAGAAATGTCAGGAAAATGTCATGTCCCTCCCCTCCCACCCAAAGTGAGAAATCTACATCACCTCCTCCAGACAAAAAAAAAAAAAAAGAGAGCTTTGCACTTTTTCATTTTCTGATAATGAGAATAAACCTCCTTCAACAAAGGAAATAAGGATTGATGTTGTTGAAAGGCTTCACCTGGACGGTAAGCGGTAAGCCCCTGAGGTGGAGTGTAGCAGATATGTGGGTCATCAGATCCCCCAACGGTATTCATTAGCAAGAATATTCCTAGACCAGGGAATCAATGTGCAGGCCCTACTGCTCCTTACCCTATCCCTCCATTCAGGAGTGCATGAACTTAAAATTGGGCCTTGCCATCAAACTCTGCCATCACAGATGGAGGATCAAGTTTGCTTTTTATGAGCAGGAACTGAGGACAGCCAAAGTGAGCTGTGTCTTTGAAGCACAAATGCAGCCAATCTTTCGCCTGCTCCACTGGTAGAGCTGAAACAATCCTGGGACTCTGGGCCTTGCAGGTACAGGTTTGCTCTCCACACTTCCAGGGAAGGAGGGCCCACACCGAGGAACCAAAAACTTGACAAAAGTGGCTCTCCTACCTGAGAAAATGTGGGCATCTCACGTTCAGCAGATTACAGTTTTTAAAAAATAAAGGTTGGGAAGAAAAGGCTAATATAAGGGGAATAAACATTTGTGATGTGGTCAAAAAACAAATAATCTGCTGGAAAGCACCCGTTTGGTTGTTTGCTTTTTGTTCTGTTCCTTCCCATTGTAGATTGAACTTTGTTCTCTGCTTTCTCCTTCTTGGAAGGAGAGGACATAGTCCTAAGTCAGCACTAATTTGGGATGAGCCTAAGGCACATCAGTGCTTCACTGTCGTTGTGTATTTGAGCTTTTTAAATTAAAACAGTTCATTTTAGGGATGAAAAAAAAAAAGATCTCTGAAGCCCATAACTCAATAGGTTTATGTAATAGAGAAGTTTAATGGATCTTCTCTTGTTAGAATAACATTCCTGGTTCTTAAATAAATTCATTCCAAGCACTTTTTTCATTACATGGTTCATATTCCATTTGATATTATGAATGCAAAAACAAAAATCAATTTTATATCCTATAAGCTTCTCTTGCATTAGGATGCCTTCAACTTATTATGAATAAAATGCCTTTTGTCAATTCAAAACTGCTACTTATTAACAAAAAAACTTTGAATAACCATTTCCATATAACATTAACTGAATGCTTGAGGTAAATATAGTTAATTCATTAGAACCAAAATCATTGAGTTACTGCTGTATATATATGTATATATTATGGTGTCTTACAGTAAAACACAATGAAAATGCTACGCCCTAAATGTTCAGTATTCAGTAGTTTAATCAGCCATTCCAAACTATGTTTACACTCTGGTCTGAAGTATGCTGTCACTAATTAAAATTCATACTGATAATCTCTCCTTGGACCATTGTCTTACTAAACATTTGATTAATTACTCTATAAAAGCATGCTTTCTACATAGCTCTCAGAATTTGGTAGGAATAAAATATTTCTACTAAGAGCTATTTTACATTTTAACATTAAAGATTGAAAATAGATAAATTTCCAAAAGAGTTCTTATTCCTATAAAATTTCCTTTGACCCTGGAACAATTTCCAACTCCAGGAAAAATATTATCTTTGTGAGAACTTTTCTTCACCACATGGAAAGTTTTGAGGAGGGGTAGGTTTTCAAAATGCTGTTTGCAGGCAATCCAAGTGAAGATGTTGAGAAGAAAGTTAGAGACTGGGTGTGCAGCTTGGAAGTGAAAGTGGGTTAAAATTTAAATGTATGAATCACTCACAATGCAGGGATAATTGGAGTCAGTAAAGCCATAAAAGAGTGGGACAATTAGCGTGGAAGAATGTATAAAAAACTAATGGAAAAAAATTGTCAAATATAATTTGGAGGAGGGAAGGAGACAACACATAAAAGAACATGTTAGAAAGGGGAAACAATGCAACACAAGGTCATGGGTGACCAGAGAGGAGAAAGTTTTAAGAAGAGAATGAAATATAATTATGCAGTCACTGATGACAAGAAAAGAGCAGTTTGCTGGAGTGGTAGAGGTAGAATCTAGAGTGGTGTGGAAATAAAACTGAGTAACTGGAATATAGATTACTTTTCGGGGAAGAGAAGTGGTAAAATGAAAATTAGAAAGAACATAGGTCAAAGATGTATCTAATGTGAAAAAAGGTTTTAAATTTTGGGGGTTTTTTTTGGTTTTGTTTACTTTTTAAATTCTCTGTTTTTATTTGGCTCTTGATGTTGTTCTTGGGCTGTTGTATATTCCATTTTTATTTTGATTAAGTTCTATGTACATCTGTAAGCTCCTCTTATTTTCTCCTTAACTCACATCAGTCCCTACCAGTCCCATTCCTACATCTCTGAGACTCCTCTTGTTAAGGTTACTATAAGCTCCGTGTTACTAAATGTCGGAGATCACTTCTCTGTCTTTACTGTATTTGAAATTTCAGCTGCATTTAAAACACTTGATCCATTTGGTCTATAATATTGTTCAAGTCTGCTGTTTTCTTATTGATTTTCTGTCTGGATGATCTATCCCTTATTGAAAGTGGGGTCCTGAAGTCTCCTTCTATTATCATATTGCTATTTCTCCCTCCAGATCTGTCAATGTTTGCTTTACATATTTAAGTTTTCTGATATTGGGTGCATATATATATTTATAATTGTTATATTTTTCCTCTTGAATTTCCCCTTTTATTAATATGCAATGATCTTCTTTGTCTCTTGGGGAAGTTTTTACCTCAAAACCTATTGACAAAATGAAGAAACAACCTATAGAATGGAAAACAATATTTCCAAACCATATATCTGATAGAGGGTTAATATTCAAAATATATAAGAAACTTCTACAACTCAATAGTAAATAAACAAACAAACAACCTGATTTTAAAATGGGCAAAAAACCCTGAAAAGTCATTTCTCCAAAGAAGACATACAAATGGCTAATAGGTATATAAAGCGGTGCTCAGCATTACTAATCATTGGGAAATGCAAATTCAAACAACAATGGGATATCACCTCCCTTATTAGAACAGCTGTCATCAAAAAACCCTCATGCTTTTGTTGGCAGCCACTATTGAAACAGTACGGAGTTACCTCAAGAAATTAAAAATAAAGCTACCATATAATCCAGCAATCTCATTCAAGGTTTATATCCAAAGGAAGTGAAATCAGGATCTTGTAGTGGTACCTGCACACCCATGTCCATTGCAACATTATTCACAATAGCCAAGACATGGAAGCAATCTAGATTTCCATCAGCAGATGAATGAAGACAATGCGGTACATATGTGTATACCGGAGGAGCCAAAAAAATGTATACACATGACTTGTATTCATCTTTTGTTATCGATATATATTTTTACAATTTTAACACAGTTTTCTTTTTTCCTTTCTTAAAATGTGTATACATTTTTTGGCACCCTCTGTATACATAATGAAATATTATTTAGTTTTAAGAAAAAAAGAAAATCCTGCCGTTTGCAACAACATGGATGAACCTGGAGAACATTATGATAACAAAATAAGCCAGACACATAAAAACAAATACTACATGACACCATGTATATAAGGAATCTAAAGCAGTCAAACTCATAGAAACAGTATAATGGTACTTGGCAGGGGCTGCGAGTCAGGGAAAATGGG
The DNA here is from genome assembly GCF_001890085.2 of Hipposideros armiger. Classification (NCBI taxonomy): domain Eukaryota; kingdom Metazoa; phylum Chordata; class Mammalia; order Chiroptera; family Hipposideridae; genus Hipposideros; species Hipposideros armiger. The sequence goes on along the minus strand of NW_017732022.1, from coordinate 43,886 downwards.
AAGATATTGTTCAAAGGATACCAAGTTTCAGTTATACATGATGAGTAAGTCCTAGATATTTGTACAGTACAGTGCCTATAGTTAACAATGCTGTATTATATACTTCAAAGTTTACTAAGTGGGTAGATCTTATATTTCGTGTTCTTACAAATAAACAGGTGGGAGGTGATGAATATGTTTGTGGCATAAATTTTGGTGATGGTTTCATTAATATACATTTAATACCAAACTCATCAAGTTGTATACTTTAAATATGTGCAGTTTCTTGTATGTCAGACCTACCCGAATAGAGTGGTTTTTAAAAATAAAATAATATAAAATAAAGTACATACTTGATCATTTCTTCTTTCTTGAATGCTTTCTTTTCTTGGTCTCTGTGACCCAAATTTTCCTGCTTTCCTTCTACCTCACTCATTAGATTCCTGTGTTGTCTTTTCCTCTTCTGCTTAACCTCTAAATGCTGGGAGTCCTCCAGTGTCAGCCATGGACCTATGTCTCACATCTGTGTGCTCCTTATCTCCAGGAAATCTCAAAGCTTTAAACACCATTTTTAAGTCAACAACTCTAGAAACTTATACCTGTTCTGGACCATCTCCTAAATGCTAGACTCATATATCCAACTGCCTACTACACATCTCCATTGGCTATTTAATAGGCATTTTGAATATATACTCATTTGCTCAAAAGAGAGCTCGTGATCTTTTCACTCCTCTACCACATCATCTCCCTATATTCTTCAACCTCTTATCTCACCCGTCACACCTCCTCTCACTAAGTAAACTGCACTATTAACCATTCAGTTACTCGATCCAAAAACCTAGGGCCATCCTTGACTTCTCACTTTCAATCATCGAATTCTATAATATAAGCTCTACTTTCGAAAGTATTTTCCTAATCCACCCATTTCACCCATCTCCACTACTCAGTCCATGCCAACATCATCTCTCACTTGCACTATAAAACGCACTTCTAATTGCTTCTTGCCCTGCTACAATCAATTATTCACATAACGGCTAAAGGAATCTTCTAAAATATAAATTAGATCATGTCAATGCCCTGCCCACTACACTTAAAATAAAATTTAAAATGTTGCACTCAAATTCTTTCTTAAAAAGCCCTGCACCATCAAGCTCTAGCGTACTTTTTAGACCTCATCCCATGCCACCCTTCACCCCATCTAAGATGCTCCAGCCCTAGCCTCAGTCTACAGCCACAGTACTAACTAGTCTCTGCTTGGAATTCGCTCTCCTCTGAACTCTGACTTGTCGACTTTTTCTTGTTATTCAGCTGCTTCTAATTTGTCTTTATTAATAAGTATAAAGAAAAAACATGGCCTGAATCAGTAGCTGTATACCAGGAACCATGGACAAAATTAATTTGCTCAAGTAAAGAAAGCACATCCAGAATACTACCTGCAAATGAAGTCACTGACTGATCAAGTTTATGACATTCCTTTATCCTTCTCTGAGTGTTGTCTGTCTCCTGCACAAGACATACAGACAGCTTCAATAAGGGTATAATATAAATCACTGTTCCTACTGCATTCAAGTGTTCAATGGTGCCACAAATGTCTAAAATCCCTCCAGGAAAGCTGTATTGCATTTGGTTACCAATATAGCAAGAAGAAGCGTATTCAGGGCCTTCTATTTGCCACTCAGTAGGTCATGGAACCAATATGAGTATACTCACTAATTGCTGAGTGTGTCCAGTCTAAAAATTGCTGTGCAGCTGTACCTGGCAATCTAACATGCTGCCAGGTGTGTCATCCCTATCCATGTGCTATGAAAACAGCAAAACCCATTTAGACATGACTGATCCTAAGCTATTCTGTTGTGTCCAATGCCATCAACATCAGCTTTGTATCAAGATCCCCCCTTGTATGTGTACAAACACAAGTGATGCAACCATGTTACAGTCTGACTGAGACAAATTCATATGCCTCTTAGGAAGCCCAAACAGCCTTAGGTTATGCTATGTACAGTAATTAAGGCTTCAACTATTTGATTATACTGCCCATGTGGCTAAACAAAACCAATGTAATAGTCATCTAAATCAGGTGTACCAACAAATCCCAAAGCGGAGTTACTTGTTATCTTCAAGTTTGATGTTTGCTACTGGAGGACAGTGGGCCACAAAATGTGTCTCCATAGGGAGTGAGGATTGTTTTTTTGTACCATCTATTGCCCCTGTAATTATTGGCAATGAAACCAAAGATCAGTAGGTCAGTCTAAACTCCTTTGAAAAGGTCATAATGGCTAACAGACTGGACTTCAGATTATATCCTGCCTATCTGAAATGAGACCTACTGATCCTCCCAGGAGTTATGCACAGTTGACTGTGTCCAGGACCTTGGGAGGCACAGATGAGGTCAGTATTGCAGGCTGGCCTCATCCTGATGCTTCGAGTCTTGTTGATAGTATCCTTAATTAAATGCTGTATGAAACAAATTGAAAATATTTGGTCTCGGCCTCAATCCTTCAAATTAATCAGAATGATCAATGGAGTGTACACAAATGTGAAAATTTGCGTTTTGCCAAGAACATTTATTGCCAAGGACTAGATTTATGGGGAAGGCATTCCGCCATGGACTCCGAGCAAAACTGTGTGTTGTTGCTAGGTATTCCATGAATACAAGGCCCAGGTTGCTTTTTACTCAAGCCATTGTTCATTGTTGTGTTTTTAGTGATCAGCCTTCAGGTATGAGGTAATGTCTCCATAAGTCAAAGTATATGCTTGCTATAAAATAGGTAGATTACTCAAGCTCATTTTTCCTCTCCTATAACACAAACCCACAGCATACACACCATCCACCTGGGCCCTCTGAATTTTCCTCTGAGACTTAGGGGACAAGGGGAAATGATGGAAATATTATGCCAATACTGCTTGCTATGCAGTAATAAAGTCCTTTATATCTGACCCCAAGAGTCTTATGTATTCCATAAAACTGTAACAGCTAACTTACTAGCTTGTAAGGAAAGTAAAATCAAATCCTGGACCCTGACAATAGCCATTATTGGGTTCAAGTTTTAGTCAACCAACTGAGCAAACTCATAGAGCCTCTCCCAGGTACATAAGACAACACACTGAGTCCAGAGTCTTCGGTTAGTGTTATACGTATAATGATATATTCTCATATCATCCTCAGGTTTCTTTAATATACACTGTAAAATCTTAACATTTTGGGCAAGTTTGATATCTCCGCCTAGGTCACACTTTATATTCATCTTCCTGTGTCCTATAATGTTTTGAATCTACCTATCTAGAAGAAATCAGAGAAAGTGGAACTGAATTTCCAGGATGATCAGCATGTTTCAGAAAGATGATTACTTCAGGAGAGCTAATGTCCTTAGGCAATGGAGGAAGAACTGCTTCTATTGGTAAAGGAGACCCAGTGGAATTTGGAAAACTCTAATCCGGAATCATTCAAGGCTGGGCATTCTTGAATATGTAGTTCCCAGCCTCACAAGGAAGTGGTGATGCTGCTGACAATCCAGCACAAGTTGTAATAAGCTGTCATTTACTGAATGATTTTCAAGCACAACGGTAGCTTAAATTTCCCTCAAATGTCCCCATTCCAACTTACGTCTTATTTATGGGTGTGAACAAAATTAGGACTCTGTCTTGTGTTAAAATGAAAATTTATAAAACTTAATAAGGGGCCGGCCGAGTGGCGCGATGGTTAAGAACTCGCTTGGAATGCCAGAGGGCCCCGGTTCGGATCCCACATATGAGGGCCAGTGACACTGCCCTCCGCAGCTGAGATGCTGAACAACAGCTCAACCTGGAGCTGGGCT